>NC_031770.1:56165853-56402430 GCF_001522545.3 Parus major | reverse complement strand
GAGCGGCCGCGCTCAGCACCGCCGCCCCGAACAGCTCCGGCGGGCCCCGCCCCGGGACCGCCCCCCACAGGGACATTCCTTCAGCAGCCGCCGTGATAGGAGAGGGAGTAAGGGGCTCGCACTGAAAAAGGTATTTTAGGATGCATATTAGAAAGAAATTCTTTGCTGTGAGGGTGATGAGGCACTGAAACAGGTTACCCGGAGAAGCTGTGGATGCCCCATCCCTGAAAGTGTTCAAGGCCAGATTGGATAAGACAATCTAGTCTAGTTGAAGGTGACCCTACCCATGGCACGGGGACTGGGCTTAGAAAACCTTTAAGGTCCCTTCCACTCTGTGGAAGCCCTTAACATTCTGTGGCTCGACAATTCTATGACTCCACACAGGGAGCTGACACCTGCAAATAATTAGGATTGGATGGCAGTCACTGAAGCTGCTGGTGGTTCTGTGAACCTGAGGAAACAAAGAGACAAAAAAAGAAATTGTGGAAGACTGCACCCGAGGCATGGCATTTTTGTTCAGAAATTACAGAAAAAATAGAGCCAGTAGTCAAAAACATAATGTGCAAATCCGTGACATCTTGACCTGCAAAAAAAATCCCAGATAGTATCTTAACCACCCAAAACAATGGTGAAGAACTCCCTGTGCAAGTATTTGAAGTCTCTGCTAAATGCATTTCAGAGAAATACTTGCAATTAAATTAATCAGTTTTACATCTGTCACAACTTCTTTTTTTTGCTGTTTCTGTAATTATTGCTGATTCTGTAACACAAATTAATAACAGTATTATCCCTGAAAATCAGCAGTCCTTCAAAACATCTGCTTTGTTATTTTTTGTCAGATGCATGGAGCCTCAAAGTGCTAGCATGGCACATTGAGACCTGTCTACAAGCACTGAAAACTTAAGCTTGCCAGTAAATATAAAGAGGTGGTGATGGGTTTTGAGCTGCGTACCAAGGGATGCCATAACAGGTTAAATAATAGCTCTGTGTTTTCATTTTCATTTGGTTCATTCCAAGCATCTTTAAGCAGACTCATTTATTTCTTAAATTACTGGGAAAAGCTTAATAGCTGATCTAATATGTTATTATGTCAGGATGCTTAGAATAAGCAGCGAAAAAAAGACAGAATAGGAATTGTTTTAAGACATCTTTGTATTCTTTTGTATTTTTGTCTTGTTTTAAGCCGTGTTCCCAGCATACCTCAGAATTTCCTCCAAAACAAATCCACTTCAATTTTCTGTCAACATGAAGCCGTGGGTGTTGACCAGGAGATTCACATGCAGCTTGTAGTTTGGATTATGATTTCTCCTCCTCCTCTCCCAAAGCACAGAACTGTAGTTCACTGATTCATTGAAGCATGTTGGCCTGTCAGCAGTGCAACTGTTGAAGATCACTTTTCTCTGGCTATGTGCTCTATGGATCTTCTAAATTTCTATAAATTATATTTTTGGCACTTTCAATTTCCCATCAATTTGAATTGAAACTGATCAATGCATTCAAAGATTATAGGAAGGTGGAGGAGACAGTAAGATGATATAATCTTTGAAAATCAAGCTAAAATGCCATAATTTTGTTTTAAGAAATATTTTGGAATATTCTATTCTATGAATAGAATGAATCTGTCCATAACAGACGTACTGACTGTGAAGTACTGATTTGCTAGAGGTGACACTGGTTTGCTGCTGCTCTGCTGTTGTACCCTCTGATACTACTTCTGCTTCCAAAATATAAAGCAAGATAAAGCTCATGCCAGCATGATGCACATTTGTAGTGGTTTAGGTTTGTTAATTTGAGTTTATTGGTTAATGTATTAAATAATGTAGTGGGTTTAGTGTTGGTTAAAATTACTAGTGTACTTATTTTTTGTTGTGAGATATGGATTAGGAGGACAAAATAGGCTTAAAACTTAAAAGGTATGAAGAAAACTTCATTAATATAACTAAAAGAATAAGAAGAATTAGACAAATTTTTAGAATACTTTTCTTTTTTCTTCTTAACTTCCTTTTTCTTTAATTGATAATGTAGAGACAAGACTTGGGATTTTAAATTAGTTAATAATAATAATAATTAATAATAGTTTTAAAACTATTTTAACTATTATTAGTTCTTTTAGGGAGAAGCGTTTTTTCTTGTTATGTTACAGAGACTTCTTTATAATATATATATATAGGTTTTCTGTGGTTTTTTTTTTTATTTTTATGAATAGTAGTTGCTTGGGAAAAAAATTGTAATTGTGAAGTTTTTTTTATTTTTATAGCTTTTGTACGGTTGAATTAATGGGTTATGTTAACTTACGGGGTATTATTTTAAGGATGAGCTGTTTAAAAGCAAAGGTTGTTTTTATTTATCTCTGTGATTATTTTTATCTCTGGGAACAGAGTTTTTTTATTAAATGTTAACTAATGTAAAACTAGCACATTTTAAAAATTACCATCAAAATTACATTCAACATACAACTTTTACTTAGAACAATAAAAGTATTAGATTAACAAAAGAGAAAAAAATTCACTAACTTCTACTTTTAAACATTTCACTATAATTACTATATGAACTTTTCACTATCATTCTACATTAGCATATATATAATATATGTTTATAAAATTAGAATAAATACTAGTTTTAGTAATAAGTTAACAATATAGAAATAAAAAATATCCTAAAATAACTTTATAATACTTATATCCCAAATAATCTATTTTATTTATACTAGTTATTAAGTTCTACACCTCCAAAACTAATTTTAAAAAAACAAAATCAAAAAAAACCCACACAATTTATTTTCAAAAACAACACTCACTCCCCCACACACTTTTCCAAATTATGTTATCTACAACACAAAGAAACAGCTAAACAAAACTCTCCTTTTCTTTTAGTTAATTTTTAACTAAAACAAAAAATTTCCCCAAACTGTTTTTTTTTTTTCTTTTTTCTTGAATCTATTCAAACCCACTCTAAACTAAAAACTCAAAAACCACCAAAAGCTCACACCCACCAAAACCTAAGCCTCAACACTTTCCAGCACTGGAGGGACTAACAAAAAACTAAACAGACCAAACTACACCCCACAAAAAACCTTTTCTAAATTTACCATCTCTTCAAACAACAACAAAAATATTATTATTTATTATTATTCATTTTTAATACCCATAAATACTTTACTTATTAAATAAACAATTTTTTCTCAAAAAAAAAACCTTTTCCCAAACCAATTAAAAAAAAAAACCAACAAACACATTACTTTCTAAAAAAATCAATTCAAAAATTTTCTTCCAAATTTGCCCTAAACCAAAACAAATACAACTTCGAAGCTGGCAGAGGAAAAAATGTACCAGGTCATCCCTTTTCAGAATCATCAAAGATTTGGGACTACTCTGTCTGAGCAGAAGTTCCCCCTTCTGGATCAGCACACAGCCAGTGTTGGGTAGTGGGGGCCCATTCACAGGGCACAGAGGGTCGCTCATCCCACCATCCTCGTTGTATCCAGTTCTACCAGAAAGCTAATCCCTGGTTGTCAGTGCTGGTGACACTGAAGCCACGGGTTCTTGCAGAAAACACAAAGAAAAATGATCACTTTCTGATGCTTTATAGTGAGGAAGCTGTGGTTGGAAGGTATCTTCAAGGAGAGTAGACTCTTCTTCAAGAAGGTGGGCATTTAAAAAGTAAAGAAGGATTTGGCTAAAAGGTGGTCACGATCCTATTGTTTTCCTTCAGTGTCACATTTACCAGGTTGAAAATTAGTAGTGTCCTTATCCTAAGTTAGGATAAAGATGACATGCTTACGTTTTTGTGTGGAAGCATTGACACTGCCCTCAGATCACCTTCTTGAGCAAGAATTTCTAAGTGCAGCAGATTTTTTTTTTTTGTATTGATGGTGGAGGAGAACTTGTTGCCTAATTTTCTTGGCTCAAAATATGTATGTTGTTACCCTGGCCTTGTGAGAAAGATGGCATTTGTAGTCATGCTGAGCTTTTTTCAGAAGGTGGCAGCATCTTGTTACTTATAAAAAACAGATTGCTGCTAAACATCAATGTCTGCCCAAGGGAAATCTTAGATTCATAACTACTTATACTTAATTTCACATTTCTTTACTGGTTAATTGTTGTGAGTACCTCAGCTTTACTTTGGGTTGTGGAGCTGCAAATCAAAAATAATATTTAGCTTATAGTAACACTAAAAACATTTTATTCCTATCTCTCATCAAACTGAAGTTTTGGGATGGCTGATTTTCAAGCAGAAAGCCTTATAAAGTCATTAAGTTATTTGTCAGGTTTTAGGTTGTTTTTCTTTTCTTTTCAAAGGACACATGCATGTACCACAGTTTATTGTCCAAAATGTCCACTTCATCAGGCCTGGGCCAGCTAAAGAGGCTGCTGGATTTCTTTGCAAACATGGAGATTAGACTACACATATATTCTTTACATCCAAACAATACCTGGCAAAGTAATATGGGATTTCAGAATTCATGAATATTAATGTTTCCAACCATCTGTTGATTAGTTTCAATCTCCATTCATATTCAAAATTCATAAAACAGATAAAACTATGGGAATAAAGTCTGAGTGCATCTGCTTTTCTTTTCCTTTAGTTGATTTTTTCAAAAGTAACAGATTAACAGGAATTTAAAAAGTGGTGGACAGAAAAGCAATGGAGTAGGATGAAAAGAAATGGAATATGTAGAAAGAGAGCAGGAAGGAAAGGCAAAGTTATATCTAGGCTTCCTCATCTGATGTGCTTTCCCGTGGAGTTATGGGGTTTTTTTGTTGTTGTTGTTTAGGTTTTTTGGTTTTTTGTTTTTTTTAATTTTGGTTGGAATATGTTCTCAGAAAAAGAAACATATCTTCCTTTTCATTTGATGTCTTCCAGACGCTCTGCAAACAGTAAACACATAATGCAAATGTTATCTGCAGAAAACGTGTTGTCGGCATGATGTTATCATTAGACACATTTTCTCTGCTCCAGTTTGCTTGTGAGAATCTGTCGAGTAAACACCCATGATAGATACAAATCAGCTCAGATGCTGGAGTGGACTGTTGATTGGCAGCTGAGTTTGAACAATTTGCCCACAAATGAATTGAAGTGATAACCTTTTCTTTGCAGCTTGACAGTTCAGGCTTCTGACCGTGAGAGTAAGAGGAGTTCTGCATAAATAACAGAAGATAGGCTTATAAATGTTAGAGTGGAGGCAAAGGAATTAACTCAGGTATTTAACTCAGGTTTTGTGCTTTGTCTTTTTTTAATATTTCACATCCCTCTCAAGCAAAATTGTGTAATGCTATGGTACCAGTGTTTTGAAAACAGGAGGAGGAATAATTTTTCAAATTTCTGAATGAAAAATGTAAATCTGATCATGAAGGTGTTTCATATCATATTCGTTTTATGAACATACCATGATGATGTAAATTAAAAAGGTATGACTGGTTCCATCTTAAGATGGTTTTAGTCCAAGAGCGGTAAACCTTTTTCCTTGCCCTCTTAAAAGAGAGAAAAATAGCCAAGCCCCGTCTTTGGAATGTGTATGAGTGTGTATAATTGTGCTTGTCTTTCTACTGCTGTATTAAATATCAGTGTACTAAAAATGAGAGCTCTCCTGATTGATAAAGTGGAATATTATTAACAACCCCCCTCCCTTCTGTATGCCTGACTGCATTTGTGCCTAACACAAAGCAAGTGTTTTACTACAAAACTGGGAAGGAGACAGAGAATGAAAAAAAGGCAGGAGATTGCATCTTAGAGACCCTTCCCCACTAGCAGCAGAGGTAAGGATCGGGCTGAGACATCAGGTGATTGCTTTAACGTTACGTTCATGCATGCTGCGATTGCTTCTCTGCCCAGATACTGCATAATTGACTGCACAGCATTAGCCAGGCACCACGTGGTATCAGCACAGATACTCTGACGGCAAAAGCCCTGAGGTTCTGCTACTGAGATATATATTCAAAAAAAAAACAACCAACCAAACTAAAAACTCCTCCTTGTAAAGAACAAGGATGGGTAGGGGTGAGAAGAGAGGAGCCATTTCTGTGAAGTTAGCAGTGTTTATTTAATGGTGTAAGGTGAAATTCTGTCTGAGAAGAGGTCACATAATCATCATGCTCCTTGCTGCCTTCTCAGTCATTACTAGGGTGAACTGACTGTTTCACTAAAATCAAAATCAGGCAGGGTAAAAAAAGAGGTAGGGTAAAGCTAAGCAAATAAATCCTGACAGAATCCAGTATTGCTGACAGAATAATACCACTCATACCACATATCTTTGCTTGGAAAAACACATTTCTTTCCAGCTGGAATCCACCAAATACTCCTTCAGCATCCTTCTGGTCAGTGCAACAGCAGTGGAAACTGCTTCTTGGGGCATTAAACCTGTAAAACCACAGTCTCAGAGATGAAGGACAATTATTTTTTTAAAAAATTAAGTAATTCTCTGAGAAAGGATTAGCTAAGATTAGGGCTGCAGATTTTTACCCAGAATTTCAGCCAGTTCTGTAGAAATAGGTTACCAATGATTTACAAACAGCAAAAACCTAATTTAACAGCTAGAGCCCAGGTTAAACTAGGAGCAGAAAAATTAATTTACCATGTAAACAGCATCATTAAGAGAGGAACAGTTGAGAGAAGGAAGATGAATCAATACCATGCCATTTTTTTACAGTCAGCAGATTATAACCTTTGAAAACACTGTCTCTGTCTGTATTTGTACTGTAGCAGAACAACTTGTGCTCCAAGGTGTTAGCTAAACAAAGATTTGTATAAGCTGTGTCCACCAGACACTGAAAAAAATTCCTACTGCATATTGAAAGCATGGAAAACTATTTCATGTACTGTCTGAGCATATAGAACTGACAGCCCAGATCCTTTATACTTGGGGTTTTGTATTTTTTTTAAATGCATGAAGTTTTGATATGCATAAAACTACAAAGGATCACTTCCCAGAAGGAAAATATCTAGCTGAAAAAATTACTCATTGCTATTTCAGCCATGGATTCTTCTGCAGCACAGCATGGTGATACAAATCAGTTGGGTAATACGCTCATAATTAGTGAGTCAATGGGAGCTGGTGGCAGTCCTGACATTGATCAATAATGTCAAGATTTTGAAACCGGTTACAAAATAATAGCAGGCTCTGCAGATGCCACTGAATTAGCAAATATATTGGATGTCACTACCAACACTCCCTTTTCTGTAAGTAATCCCTCATGATTTTTGTAGAAAGGACAAAAAGAAGCCGAAGAGTTGGTCATTTGGAGCAGTTTTATATGGAATTCTTCATTTATGCAGTCTATCATTTAGTGTGTTCCTCTTACATGAATAGTTTTGAACTTCTCAGCACTTCTTCCTTTTTGGCAGTTCCCAAGCTCTTTGGGAATGTTTTGCAATGGCAGCAGAGCCTTTGTATCCTGATTCTACAGGAAAACAAAATATAATGATGATAATGTTTACTTTGCTGGCGAGAGTAAAGATCATGAGCTAATCGGACAGCTTGATTTATACTGAAAGGAATCAGCTTCCTCCACTCCATTCTTTTTAAGTTTTCCTTTTAACCTCCATTGCAAAAGACAAAACTTCTTCTGAACTCAAATATACTTCCATTTTCTTCCCGATTCCTCTGTTTTCTGTTCTTTCCTTGGGGATGTTAAATAACGGTAATGAGTGTAGCAGTCACTGCATATAATTTTAACCCTACAGCTAATAGATCTCTCAGTAACGTTTCTAAAGCAATTTCTTGGATAAAGCTTTGTCTCTTAATATTGAGAATACATTGGCTGGTTTAATAAATCAGCTAGCATTGGGAAAATGTGCAGTGATGCTTTCCTATTCTTCTACTGTCATAAGTGCATGCTGCCATGATGAGGTAGAAAGATGATAAAATTCATGTAAAGGAATTCTGAACCTTGTTGTTCACAAATAGTAGAAGACTGTTCTTAGGTTTTCACTTAATTTTTAAAAACTGAAGGGATAGCTTATGGCCTTGCCATGTTGGTTTGCCTAGCTAGTATTTTGTCAAAGAAGTAGGACCAGAAAACAGAAAAATGTATTTTTCTGTTGGAGGCATTATAAAATGAACCCATGATAGCTGGAAACACAATATTTTTACTTAGTCTGAAGGTGTACAAAAAAGATGGGTAGATCTCACTGTCTTGGAGAGCAGATCACGTAGCTTGTCCTCTCAGCTCTGACAAAAGTCTTCTGCTGGCTTTAGTTGTCTTTGGGTAAGATTCGAAACCTGCATCTCTTGTTTGCAAATTGGAAATGCTAATAGGTATCTATAAATGGAGAGTTACAATAGAAAAATTAATTAATATTAATAGGACACTTTGAGGTCATTGTGTTGAATAATTAATTGATGCAATTAAAAATGTCTGCTTTCTCAGTACAATTCCGTTCCTCTCTTGCTGTGGATCTTACTGTGCTTGCCTTTGATTTCTGTGCTTGGATATCTGTGGGGGCTTTTTTAAGCACTCTGACTGTACAATTCTAGCAGTTGCATTGTATATCTCACACACACACACACACACACACAAATCTCTCCAAATGAAATCAGTGGTGCTGTGTAGTAGGTGTTTCTGCTTTGCTACTAGTGGAGAAACGGGTTAGACATGTGTCATAACTGGCCTGTTAATTGGAACACTTATATGAGTTTTATCCCAAGCATTTTACTTCTATCCTCATTAAAAAAGTCTTTCTGGACTTCAAAGCAGGAGGGCTCTTAACTTAGACAGATGAGAGAGTGGGATTTTCTTTAAACTGGGCTGCAAATCACAGATTTTGTATTGAAGCTTGAGGCAAAATGACTTGAATGCAAATAATCTTCCAATGTTCTTCCGACTGTTCTCCAGTATGTGCCTCCAAGGATGCATGTGTTTCCTCACAGGTGACAAACGTGGCTAGGCAAATAACACACAGGGTGTCAACATAAAAAAGTCTCAGTCATTTTGTCTCGGTCATCTGTAATTTAAGTATTCTCACAGTTTATACACTGTGGTGGGAGAGTATCTGCATTTTGATACAGATTACCCAGGGTAATTGTGCAATTACTGGTTGCATTAACCAAAAAAGGCCCTAAATGTGATATAGACTTTGTTTCAGGGAGTGTAAGTTTCAAAATTTTCCCAACACTTCAGATTTCATTATTATTTAATAAAACCCCATAGCTTGAATACATATGCAAGCTATTGCATATTACAATTTTCAGAACTGGCTGGTAATATTATTGAAAAATACCTTTTAAATGTGCATGAATACTTTTTATTACTTCAAATGTGGACTTGAAATATTTGGATAACAACCATTTTCTCACAGTTTCTGCACTTCTTATCTGAGCTAATCTGGAAACTGTTTATTCCAGACCCTCAGAAACAACTTCCCAGTTATGTCACGACATGGAGGTTCCAGCAGGTTCATGGTTTGACCAAACCAGTTTGTCCCTTCTCATGTTTCCTTTAGAGAGAGAAAAAGAAAATAATTGGACTAGAGCAATAATGACTTTTCATGTTTGTGTATACATACATACATACATACATATATATATATATACTGGGCTGCATCAAAAGGAGTGTGGCCAGGAAGTCAAGGGAGATGATTTTCTCCCCCAACTATGCTCTCATGAAACCTCACCTGTAGTAGTGCATCCAGCTCTGGTGCCCTCAGAATAAGAAAGACATGGAACTGTTGAAGTGAATCAAAGTTGATAAGGGTACTAGTGCAGCTCCTCTGTGAAGACAGGCTGAGAAAGTTGGGGCTTTTGAGACTGAAGAAGAGAATTAAGACCTTATAGCAGCCTTCCAGTATCAGAAGGGGCCTACAAGGAAGATGGAGAGGGATCCTCCATCAGGAACTTCAGTGATAGGATGAGGAGTAATGGGTTTAAACTGAAAGAGAGGAAATTTAGGTTGGATATTAGAAAGAAATTCCTTACTGTGAGGATGCTGAAGAGCTGGAACAGGTTTCCCAGAGAGCTTATTGATGCACTATCCCTGGTAGTTTTCAAGGCCAAGTTGGATGGAACTTTGAGCAACCTGGTCTGTGGAAGTTGTTCCTGCCCATGGCAGGGAGTTTGGAACCAGAAAAACTTCAGGGTCCTTCCCAACACAAACCATTCTATGATTCTCTGATTCTGTTTCATGAAGACTCTACATTCCTACTTAAACTAGACAGTGCTTTAGCCAGTGTAAAGGGCTGTGACAGAGCACAGTTTCAATGCATTACACAGTATACTTTTCACCTAGGTGGTTTTCCCATTGCTAATATTATACAGAAGTTATTTATACCTCAAACTGGGAAACTGTGATTAGAAGTGGTGCAATTCACAGTAAGAGTGAATTTGATTTGAACCATGAAGCCATTTTAAAAGGCTTTCCCTGCAGTCAAGTTACTGTGTAGTGCATATGTGCTTGGCACTTCTGGAGTTGAAAGCCTGCCCATATTTTTACATCTCCAGCAGCTACAGAAAAGCCAAAGGACTAATCCTGAGCCTATGCTACTGGTGCAATGTTAGCTCTCTGAGTGAGATGTCTTTTGCTGGTAACTCATATTCCTGACTGGAACTCATATCATATTCAGCAGAGTTACTGAGGCTTTGCTATAGGATATTATGAAGCTACTTGACTGTAGAACATCCTCATTATTATTGTTTGATTGTAAAGCATGCACACACTGCAATAGCTCATTTTGATAAAATTACTGAATTTATTTGTTCTTCTAATCTAAGTAAGTGTTGTAGAGTAGATCTTGCTGGATCTCTTCCAGCAAGACTTCAACCTCTTGCTCTCTGCCAATACACAGTCTACAAGTGTTTAGATTCTTAATACTTAAACACTGGAATGCATACCTTTTCCATTCTCCTTTCTCTATATAAAAATGAAAGTCTTCTCCAAGGGCTAAGAAATTTGGCTATGTGTGGGACAAGTATTCAAATGTGTTGCTTAGTTAGATCAACCTCACACACAACTCACACTGTTGGGTCCATCCAGACTGGAATCTGAGGAATTTTCTCAGGTTCTGTATAAACTTCCTGCCAGATGGTAGGGAAAGTTTGGATAGTGTGTGGGATTGACAGTTTATTTGAGAGGTAGATTAAAGTGATAATGGTATGTGCTATAGGGTTTTCTGGTATTTTTGAACTGCTCTCAGGAAAGTTTATATGCCTCATTTAATGTTGTTAAAAAAAATCTCTCCTCTAATTCCTTAGCTTTTCCATTTTTATCATCTACTTTTTCAATCCAGAAGAGGCAACAATATGTTTACCCTCTTTCTTTTCCAAGAAAAGGGGCAGAAGCATAATGTAATTTAATGCATATAGGAATGAGCAATTTAACCACATTATCATAATATTTTATTTATGTAATTGCTACTGAACTCCTGTTTTCAAGAAAAAAAAACTAGGTGAAATATATTTAGGTAATTTCCATACTACATATAAAAATTTTTAAGCTCCTGTAGCAAAACCCTTCTCTCTTTAGTGGAAATACAGTTTCTGCGAGTAAGCATCCTCCTCGAAAATAATAATAATATATTTTTTTCAAGAATAGTGCCATTAGCCAGATAATGTTTTAGTTACTGCATTGCATGGCAATGAGGGAAAGACTTTACTATTGTTTTGTCAGCTATGGTATTAATAGGGGATTTCAGCTTTGCTTACTGACTTTCCATGAGCTATTGTTGACACTTCAAGTCTGAGGATCATTTCTTTGGTGTTACTCCATAATAAGTATGTCATGAGATGGAATATCATCTCAAGGTAAAGACTGTTTAAATTTTGCGATCTGACTCCTTGATGTCCAGGTCTTCCATGACCTCTGGATAGTCTCTTTTTGTCTCCCCTTTGTTCTGACACAGAAAGGAATGGCAGGTGTGTTACACATTTAAAAATTGCTTAACCACCTGTAGGCTTTTCAGTGACTATAACACACCTCTCCATAGGCTGGCATTGCCTTTGGTCAAGATACCACTTAGTCACGCACCTATTCTTAATGGAGCTTGGGATCCCGCCTTATTTTGCACCATGCGTCCCTCGATTACAGCAAATTCATCCTCCCATTCCTTTAAGCTGTTTCAATTATTTATTAATCAGTGTTTTGCTTTAGAGAGCTTAGCAATAGCCTGTATGAATACCCAGTATAATTTTCTCCTGTAACAAAGCAGCCAAATCCGCGCAATACATTGCCCAACCATCACCCTGCTGTGCCCCAGCTAGCTCATGGCCTTTCAACATCCTGGCAGCCACGCCAGTCCAGGCTGGCTTTCCAAAACCAGAGACACTGGGATCATCCCTACAAAACACTTCAGTTTTAGAATTTGAGAAGCAGCATGTAGATTTTTTGTTTATTTATCTAAGAGGGTGTTATTATTCTGGTATTACAGGATATAACACTTGTTAAACAACAAGAATAAAGGGAACATCTGCTTAAACATTTTTCAGTTTTTATAAAATGGCATGAGTTTCTCTCTAAGTGAATTCCTTCCATACCTTTGACATCCTGAAGAAAATCCTCAGTGCACATCTTGCAGTTATTTCACTAGGATATCCCAGTTCTGGATTAGGACACTGAGTAAGTGGAGCTTGATCTGTTTGAAGAGTCTGACCCTGCACTTTGAGAAGTAGCTTTAATTTGTACTAGAAATAAATTTGCATTCCTTACACCCCAAGTCTATATAATGAATAGTTCTTATGCCCTGTCTCTCTTAAACAGCCCATGGCCCTTACAAATTTTCTCTCCTTCTCTACACTAGCCAGCATCACACATCACTTCTCCCAAGCAGGACATAACCATTCCCTTTCCCCCTGCCCTCCCTGTGCCCTCACCACATGCCACCAAACAGGACAGACCCTTACAGCCCTTTTCCTTCCTCTGCACATTGGGACCACCAGACCTCTATGCTTGTGTCCCTCTGTTTTCCCTTTCAGGCCTGTAACTTTCTCCCAGCTAAATGTAATCTGGGTTAATGTCTATTAAAAAAACCCAATCCCTTATTTGATTTATTATGATTATTCAAAAAGAGGAGAGGGATTTCTGGGTGTAAAGCCTTTATTATACGCACAGTACAGTGGAAAGTAAAGAAATACATTAACATGCTCACCAAGGTCATGAAAATGCTGTGCTTTGCCTTCTTCCCCCAGTAATGTTCCAGGGCTGTTACACTTATTTCTTGTCTAGCTAAGACAAGTTTATGCATCCTTCTGAATTTTGACTACATTAAAATAATGGGATAAGAAATTAGAAATTTTGTTTGATAGTTTTCCATACCTTTTATTGAAAAAGATCTTATGATTCATCTGGGGACTGACAGCACGGCACTTTTATCCTGGTCTGCTCTGGAAAGACACAGATTGAGACCAGAATTTTCTGCATCCCTTTTCCTGAATTGTTTGTGGATCAGGTTTGCCATGGTGTGGAGTGTGGATGCTAAATTCTGACAGTGCCTGTACATATTACAGGCCGCACAGCTTCTCAGGCTGGCCCTGAGAAAGTAGTCTGGGAAAAACATGAGAAAGAATTAAAACAATCCTCAGGAACACAAAACAACCTTGCAGGTGTTGTTATGTGTTCCTTGTTTTCCTTGCAGGAGAAAGTCAGGGGGGTGGTGACCCCACTGACCAATGATGGTAATGTAGCAGTTTACTAACAAATAAGAGTTTCCTTTCTGTACTTTCCACGTATCTGTCTATAAAGCAGGCCTGCTAGCAATAAACTAAAGGATCCTCTTGTTCTGACTCCCTGAGAGTCTGTGTCGTTCCTTCCAGCCGTTCCCAATCGGAACGACAGTGGAGTTTCTCAAGAAGACTTCAGTTAAGCCAGACAATCTCCAGCTGTCAAGCTGAAGGAAAGGAGCTGAAGAAGCTTAGCCAGGTCTTGAGTTTTTGTGCTCCAAATTTTTTTTCTGCCAACCCATTTGCACAGAGGTTACCCCAGCTCTGCCCCTTAACCATGCCTTACAAACACACGCAGCCCCACACCCAAACCTCCATATGGAAACCTGCATACTGTCCCCCAGATGCCACCTAGAACCACCTCCACACAAAGCCACCCAGTCCTCTAGGCAGCCAAAACATTCCAAGAGCTGGGGCAGCCTCGTGGTGTGCCTGCACAGCATAGCTGAGTTGTGGCAAGAGTTAAAGCAGAGGTGGGTCTGAAGGCTGGATGTCAGCATGGCATTTACTAAGCAAACAGGTTCTCACTGAGAGAAGATACAGGACCTGATTAGAGACACAGAGACGCTGCTTGGAAGATGAGGGAAATGAGTGAACTCTATCATAGCGGAAAATCTTGTGGTTCCCATGATTCCTTCTCAGTTTTAGTGCTGCATAACCTACATGTCTGGGACATGGTGAAGCACATTGTCATTGTCACTCCAGCATGTTGTAACCTGAAGCCTGCGGGCAGCCTGGAACTCCAGCTCAGAGTTGTGCCAGCCTCTCCATTCTTATGAGGATGTTCTCTCTTCCACATTTGGTGATTCTGGCACATGGAGAGTGAGTGTTTCATTGTGCTCCATGTGGCTTTTCATTTTGCATTCTTCACAGCAATATCCAAGCAGAAGTCTGAAGTGATGGATCTGCTATTTGACACGAACAGCTCAGCCTCATGGGTCTCCTGGGGAAAACTGTGCATTTGGAACATTGCTTTGTTTTAATAGGTTTTGGTTTTCTTTTAATAGGGTCTTGTTTCTGTTCTATATATAAATAAAACAAATATGTGTATATTTGTATTTATAAGCCTATGTAAATGTACTTAAAGTTTTGGGGTCTTTTTTCCAGAGAAGACAAGGCTCAAGAGGAATGTCTCTTTTGAAAGGCAGGGAGGATAATATTTAAGGTGGCTCTCAGTGGATACAAGAGTTCATTCTTTAGCCTGAGGCTCTGTCCTGAAGATGATATTGATAGGTGGACTTTATCCTCACAGTGTAAATTGTCACTTTATCTTAGGAATGGAGTTTTAAAGGCACTCTTTATGTCTTATACAAATGCATGAGTAACTGTGCTATTCCTCCCACCTGCTTTTCAACATCAAAAAACACAGAATTACTGTTAAAAAGTCTAGGCTCTTGATAACCATCATCAGCTGGGATGCTGCCATTGGTAAAAAAGTTATCAGCAAGCTCCATCAGTAGGCTGAAATTGACTTCAATATCAGTTGAATGAATTCCTAAAAAAATAAAAAAACAAAAAACCAAAAAAAATATCCAGGTTTGCATTTGAGGCATAGACTACCTGAGAGTGAGAAAAGATTACTGTAATATATTAAAAGAATAATTTCCTAGCTGCCCTCATACATGGTAATTAACCTACATGAGGCCAGAACTATGTATTATATATGAGCTGAGAGCCATCCAAGCTCTTTGTAGACTAGGCAGCTTACTTACTTGTGTTATTATGGGGCTGTGTTTTGGATTTGTGCTGAACACAGGGTTGATAAAACAGAGATGTTTTTGTTATTGCTGAGCAGGGCAAGGCCTTTTTTGATTTTCCTACTGCCATGCTGGCAAAGATGCTGAGTGTGCACAGGAGGTTGGGAGGAGACACAGCAGGAGCAGGTGACCCAAACTGACCAAAGGGATAGTCCAGCCCATATGACATCATGCTCAGTATATAAAGTGGGGAGAAGAAAGAGAGAAGAATGGGATATTTGGAGTGATGGAGTTTGTCTTCCCAAGTAACCGCTGCATGTGATGGGGCCCTGCTCTCCTGGAGATGGCTGAACACCTGCCAGCCCATGAGAAGCAGGGACTTTAATGCCTTGTTTTTCTTTGCTTGCTTGCATGGGTTCTGCTTTCCCTATTAATCTGTCTTTATCACAACCTAAGAGTTTTCAAGCTTTTACCCTTCTGACTTTCTCCTGAATCCAGCTGATGGGGGAGTGAGTGAGCAGCTACCTGGGGCTTGGTTGCTGGCTGGGCTTAAACCACAACACTGCTTTACAAGCAGTCATGCAGTGACTCTGACTGTAAAGTCCTTCATTTTAAACAATAGTCTTGCAATCTGAAATTGCAATATACTGCTGTAAAATATCTTTACCATGCTCTGTAGTTCCTCTTTGGCCACTCATTCCTCAGTAGACTCTGAAAGGATAATTCAAACAAGTTTTGTTTAGTTTTGCTTCATACCTTTTCTGCACAATAATATACCTTGTTACCAGGTTAGCAAGCACTACCTGCTCTTCTGGTATTAATAACTTTCCCTATCCAATTCCAGTTATCCTGTCAATCTCCACCATTGCAATCACACTCAGAGATCTTTTCATAATTCCTGGCTGGGGCACTGCTTTCAATTCCATCCCCATGGAAGTTATACTCTGCACATAGGATTCTATAACACAAAATATATATGTTAATACTTTTATCTGCCCTGTAGATGAAGCTACAGATGTGACCCAGACCAGGTGCATTAATTATAATGTTAAAATTGCTTATCATTATCTACAACAGGACACGTGAAATTACAGGATTAATAATTCACGTTACACAAGAAGGACATACAAAGTGGATGCAATGTGAAATAATCAGGTTTTATTCCTTTATGCTTAAGAAATATGTTTTAGAAATACTTTGACTTTTAGGGAGGCTATTTTGTATACTTTTAGGACAAGTGAATGAAAATAAAAAGGTGGCATCTCTGCATCTCTGAAGTTCTGAGGAGAAATCATATGGAGAACACACTGCTAACTTGGGTAAGTTTCAATTACCTGGATACTCAGTCTTGATAAGAATTAAGATACAAACTGATGTGAAAGAAACATGCAGTGTACCTTTGTATCTGCTTGTCTATCCCTCTGTAGAATCCTTTTTCCTCTCACTACCTCCCATACTTCCAAACCATGCTCAAAAACTTATGTGAATGTGTCGCCAGACTGTGCATTGCCCCATGGCTGATGGGGTTTCGGAACAGGAGGTTGCAACCAGAGCCAGACAGCTTACTCCTACAGTAGCACACCGGCAATTTCTTAAAAAGATTAGTAAATGTGCTGTTTTCTCTTAGTAGAGAGGTTCTTAGTAGAGTGCATGGAAATGAACAAAGAAGGACTAAAGTCAGAGGTAGATGTGGCTCCATACAGGAAAGGAAGTAGATGAATGGTGAAGCCCTTTCATTCATAGGGATGAATCTCCTTAGACACACAAAATAGGGACTATATTTAGTATTCCAGACTGAGCAGTGACATGCTGAGGTCTGAGGCCAACTTCAGCTCTCAGTTTTATTTAAAAAACTGTAACTGTGTGGTATCAGCTGGCACTGTCCCCTTTGTGTGTATGCACAGGGGGAGAGGCCCTGAACATGCAGAGATGGTTTAGGCTGTGTCCCCACAGAGGGGCACAAGCTTCTGTGTCAGCAGGTGTCAAAGTATCCTGATGTTTTTAGGGATGCATTTGGGGCCAGACAGGGGCCGTGCAACTTCCACCCAGCCCAGAACACCTTTATGGTTAGGGAAGAGCAGAAGGCTGCTGTGCTGTGGGGGAGAGCAGAGCTTGCTGGAGGTGCTTTACAACTCTCCCAGGATGTTTCTGTGATTTCAACAAATCTAGCTGCCTCCAGCACAGCCCCACCGCATGCAGCTGCACATCTGCATGCTGGCCCACAACAAGAGCCACATTTTTATGTTTTCCTTGAGTGTTATGAAACCCATTTGGATTTTGGAAGAGGACTTCCTGGAGATCTGGAGTAAGGAAACAGCTCAATTATACCTTAATCATGGATTTTCATAACTGCAAAACATTCAGGTGTAGATCAAAGAGAGTGAAGGAGAGGCATTAGACATGTGCCAGTGCCAAAAAAAAAAAAAAAAAAAAAAAGTGGGGAAAGCATTTCAAACAAAAACTGAAGGAGATCAACATTGCCTCTGTCAGTGCATCTCCTATCAGTGCCTGCCTTCACAAGCTGGGCAGATCCTGCACTACAAACCAGTTGAGGAAATGTGTGTGTCTGGCTTTGAGGGTGTGTCCTTAGCACAGGCAGCCATACCTTCACTGTCTGGGGTGCCAGGAAAAAACATACTGGGCCTCTTCCATGGACAGACACATAGCTTTTCTTCCAGGCAGTACCCAAAGAAAAGCACAGGTGGGACAGGCAGGAAGGCCTGGTTTGCATAAACCAATCAAGGAAACAATAAGCAGAAGACTCAGCATCTTCCACTAGTGAGTCCCAAAGCAGAAGATAAGCCGAAGTTAGGGCTTTGGGTACTTTTTTCCACCTGCTTGGTAAATGATGCCCTGGATATGAAGGACAAAGTCAGAGACCCTTCTGTTTTCTCCCCCTGGTTTGTGAACGTGAGGAGTCCAACACAGCATATCAAGTGGCTGAGTCATGAATCAGAAGACTTTATCAGCAGAGTACAGCAATAAAACATAAAATCAAGCACTTGCCATCTCTGAAACAGGGACTTTCCAGAATGGTTGGGAATCTTCATTATTTATGCTGCACAATTAAATATTCACCATTTCCTGCTAAATTTAGGTTTATTGAAGTAAACAATGATGCATAAGGGTAGAACTGGACAATTCCATTTTTAGGTATTAATAATTCAGAACCATATTTGAAAACAAGAGAGGGATATGTACAATACATCATAGAGGTTTTTATTATATCCACCCACTACCTATCCACCCACACAGAGATCTGGATACCGTTTCTACTTGGAAACAATATAGCGTCATCATATCTTAGGCTTGTTTAAGTATACAGATATACAGGATACATTTACAAGAACGCAGTGTTTTTTGTTCAGCTGGATGACTCATTCTTTTTTCCTGCAACCAAATCAGCCTCTTATTTCTTAAAGTTGATATTGACAAACATTCATGCTTAGGATAATAGAAACTATGTTTATCAGATTACATGAAAATAGAGAAAACTGTATTCTGCAATGTGGAAAATATTATTCTAGGATAAAGCTCTGGCAGGGAGCTCTCAGTTTTACCTTTAAAATCTGAACACTTTTGTTTATCACATTGTCCTTATTTATCTTGCTGTCACTTAACGGCATGTAAAATTTTTTTTTCCTTTGGGACATATCTGATAAATTCCTTATGCAAAGCTGGCTGTTCAGCCACAGCACAAAGACCTATGTGGGGTGTGTGGAAAGTGCAAGAGAAGAAAAGGAGAGACATCTCTTAGGACTGTATTTTTACTGCAGTGCAGTTGATACCCTTGTTGTCGTTCAACAACTTCAAGACTGATTTAGCTTAAGGTAAGGAGGCTTCAGAGTTTCTGCTTGGCCATGGTACCAAGCAATGCCTTCAGAGACATCACTCCTGCCTCATCAGCCTCAGGATCTCTTCATCCCAGCTGCCACTCCTGGGATGGACAGGGCTGAGGAGAAATTCATATAAGACTGATTTCACCTTTTTGGAGGTCACTCTAGATGATGCTCCATAGACACTGTTTAAGAGATTGAACAATTTGAAACAATTTAGTAATATAAGGACCCAAATTCAATCTGGAGAAAGAAGATGAATTCCCAGCAAGTAAATCCCAGCGTGAGTCCAAATAAAGCAAAGACAGAAGATATACCTCAAGTGAAAGAGGTAAACAACTCAATGACATAGTTTCAGGTTTATTTAGGTGAAATGAATATAAGAACTTGCTTGGAAGGAGCTTGCTTTATTTTATAGCTATTTGGTTATTTTTTCTGCTGCCCAGACCATCTGTTCCATTGGTGGGTATGTCATCATTCGCACACCCACTGAATGCCAAATTAATCCAAGTCACACAGCTTACACCTCCCTTCTGACTTAGACCAAACTATATTTTATTCCAGCATAAAATAAGCATCAGAGCTAAGTTTGCCTCACTCACTTTCAAGGAGGAAATATTGTGCTTTGGGACTTATTGTGATCTTTTAAGGAGACAGCCACAGAACACCAGAACTTCTGTAGGGGGTCCACCACAGCTCATTAGCACTGGGCAATAAGATACACAGCAGAAAAAGGGATGGAGAAACAGAGCAAAGACACAGCCATGCTGCCAGACCCCTTTCTCACATTCCAAGAGTCTGCATCTTTGGAAAACTCTGAGTCTCTGTATCCAGGAATTCTGAATAGATTCCCTTTTTGTGAGTCTTTTAAGCTCACAGAGGCTTTTTGTGCCCATAGCTTCCTGTGGCAATGAGTTGCACAGCTGAACCATAGTTTGAAAACTTGATTTTGCCTGATTTGAAACTACCTCTACTGATTCCATTTATTACTATATTGGAAGACAGTGAACACTTTTTCTCCGTCTACTTCCTTCTCAGCACTTAAGATTATTTAGACATTTATCATGTGCCCTTCCTGTTTTTCTCTTCTCCCAGACAAAGGTTCCTGATCTTTTTGACCATTTCTCACACCAAAATGGTTCCAGATTTTGCAGCATCTTTGTTTTTTTCCCCAGACACTTCTTTGAGCTGGGAGGATGGGGACAGAAGAACTCACATTATTTAAGTGCAGTCACACAGTAAATCTGAACAGCAACTTCATGCTATTTTCTGATTTGGTCTTAATTTCTTTCCTAATATTTGTTTTTCTTTTTTAAATGCTACTGAGCACAGGGCTGACATTTTCATAGGCCTCTCTATAATAACCTCAAGATTGCTTTCCATGGTAGTAACAGCTACTTTGGTGACTATCACTGCATATGTATAGTTGGGCTTTTTCTCCCATGTGCATTACTTTATCAATATTGAATTCAACTGCATTTTTATTTCCAAGTCATTCTGCATTATGACATCCCTCTGCAGCTCTTAGCAGTTGGCTCTAAATTTACTTCTTTGAATAACTCATCAGCAAACTTTGTTCCTTTATCTCATCCCACTTTCCAGGTCACTTAGGACTAGATCAATCAGCGCATTCCTGTAGGAATACGCTGTATATAATATATAATAATAACAACATGTAATACAGCCCAGTGGGACTCCACTGGTGATCTTCCTCCAAGGACTTTTATCCTTTGTGTCCTATCCTTTAACCATTTATTTCTCCATGAGAGTACATTCTTTTTATCTCATTGCAGCATAAATTCTTTACTTTCAGGTAAGATTTGTCCCACTGAAAATGCAGCTTAATGATTTTGAATGGAATTTGAGCCTTGGTTGTATCCAAAAGCAACTGAGACAGACTGTATGGCAACAGAACCAAACTCACTCTATTTTGTCACAACTCAAAAAAATTTATCTCTCCCAATGATCATGAAAGGGTGCCTGAGAAAAACTTCTGCTGCACAAGCAAGCCCCAAGGATGTTCACACTCCAACTGAAGATGCACATAGACATCTACAGAAACAAAGATTGCACCAGTTGGCAAAGATCTAAGTTTGTTCAACATTTGATTCACTAGGATGTACTAGAGCTTCCTGGCAGTAGAGAAGTATAATTATCTGTACTTTAGGAGGTGGATTTGTTGATCTGAGTTTATGTCAAGTGTGAGAGACTATGGCCTGCAGAGATGAGGTCACTGAAATGTGTGGTTGGGAGACAACTTAGGGAGCTGCTGGCAGATTTGCAGACCTGGGAGGCAACAGTAATGATGGCCTTGGGAAGAAAGGGCAGTGGAGGCAATTACTGAGTGACACATGTCACAAGGCAGTTCTGCACTGAATGCCAGAGCAGCAGTGATTTAGTGTTACGGGTGGTCGACCTAATAGTAACAAAATATATTTAAAAATAGGGAACTGTAAAACTAAAGGGCAAATACATAACTGCGACATAGGACTGACTCCTTGTTATAAAAATGACAGTTTCATTAGAGTTCAGATTCAGCGTGGACTAAATCAACTGTGGAGTGGCCAGTCTATCTTTTCAACTCTGTTACAGATGCTGTGAAACAGCTTTCTCTAGTGATTACTCCCATCCACCCACCCTCTGTCTCCTTGCCTAGTCCTAACCACATTTTTCATATGCCTATTCACTTGCTGAACTCTATATTCCTTTCCAATGGCTTTTTATTCCCCTTTTCTTGACAAAAATATATTCTGTATTTGATTTCATTATTTACTTAAAAAAATGTGGAGTATTTAATGCTTTCAATTCTTCGAGATACTTGGCTGAATAGGCTTCATTTCCCTGGTCCCTGGGTGTATCAAAGTTGGACTTTTAGCTGGAAAGAACCTTAACTCCTCTTCTCTTTATGAGTAACTTAAAAGTAGTATCAAAATATTGATGCACTTAAAATAAAATATCATCAGAGTATGACAGGATTGAACTCCCTGAACTGGAGCATGAGTCAGGGAGGGTTAACAGTGAGTAAGGTTGGTGAAGGCTAGCCCCCTTCTTGTAAATGAGCCAGCACCTGGAAGAAGCTGTTGTAACCTGTAGTAGAAAATTTTGACTAAAACTTCATGGCTGAAAAGTGGGTTGTAAGGCAGGGACAGCACAGTGCTCAGGCAGGGAGCTGTGGCATGGCTGTGAAATGTCCTGCTAGGTCATAGCAGCTCAGGGTCAGCTGTAGATGAGACTATGGCAGGCTGAAAGGGAGATGCAGTTGTCCTGTGGGTGCAGCACTGAAAGGGCAGTGACGACTGCTTCTGAACCTAGGGAATGGGAATTTTTTTGATTCAGAGTCTGTGATTCACAAGGGAGGTAGTCAGAAGGAAGCTGGAAACCTGTGGGGGCAAAGGTGGGGAATTCCTGTTGCTGGAGCTGCAGGCAGGCATGATGCAGTGGCACCAATCTCTCCAAAGGCAAGGCTGAGGGACTGTGCAATACGGCAGCCAAACGTGTGTCTCAAAGAGATGGCTGCCAGTAGTGAGCAAGTGTGATCCACAATAAGTTCCTGCAGCCAAGCAAGGTCAGGGGGTACTGAGGGAAAGGAAGCGAAACACCATCAAGCATGTCCAGATGAGAGAAAAGTCTCTGAGAACAGAAATTTGACCAAAAAATCTGGTGATAGGGCCCCAGGGGCACCCCCAGCCCTGACTCTCCCTGCCAGACCCCAGGGGCTCCCCACAGCCCAGCATCCCACATCAGCCCCTAGGGCTGTCAGTCTCCAGCTGCCCCCAGCCCTGGGCTGCACCAAACCAGGCCCTGTGCCCATCCCCTGGGAGATGCCCAGGGTTGGGGCTGCTCCTGGCTGGGGGTGGGATGGAACCCAATGGAGAGCTCCTGGCCAGGTGTGTGCTGAAGCAGGATTCATTTCTGGTCAAGCATCTGTCTCAGCACACCCCAAGCAGGGCTGGGAGAACAATTTTGTAGCACTGGACATTGTGACAGTGCTAATTCATTGCCTCTATCACAGTTCTCAAGCAGAAGTCAGATGAGGTTTTGTGCCTGGCCAAAAAACGTCGGGTTGATTCCTGTGAGCATTAAAGCTCATGGCTGCACCATGTACTTCATCTCCTTGTTGCTCCTGAGGAAAACCTTTCCTGGTCCTCATGCCACCATGGCTTGTGTCTGGTGAATGCCAGTGTCTCTCTCCACACTTGGGAAATTTGGTAGGTGCCTGTGGGGAGTTGTGAGGGATACACACAGGTGTCATCTCACTCTGCAGAGCTGCAGGGATAAGCAGTCGTTCCTGATAACCCATTTAGTGTGTAGGCAATGCCACAGAGCTCTCCTAGGGCTTTGTGGAGCTGGCATAACAGTGCAGAAGTGCTCCAGCCTGAAAAGCTGACTGCAAGACACCAGAGTATAGTCACAGGATGATACTTCAGGAGCAATTCTGTCAGGAGCTGCCTGTCTCCACTCTAAGCATTAGACTGAACAGACTTTTTTGTCAATAAAACACAGGTGTTCAGATGTTTAAGCCTTTCATACAAAAAAAAAAAAAAAATTGCAATTATTTCATGCTTAAACCATTTGTGTTTAACTAGCGAGATGCGTGAGACAGAGAAGTTTCTCAGGTTAGACTTTTTGTCAGACCTTTCTGAACAAAACACAGTATGAAATAATTTCCTACTGCAAAATGGCCTGGAGTATTTTTTGTCATCTTTGTTTCCGCTCAGGTATCACCAGTGTTCTTTGCTGGCTGAAAGGATTTGAGAAGCAGATTGACACAGTGGAAATTCAGTCAAGCCAGATGCACATGCCTGCAATAGAGGTCATGAATTCTGTGTCACAAGGATAAATGAGGTCAGGATTCATTAAAGACAAGCAGGTACCACTGAGCCATAGCCATGCTGGTCCTGCCGCCCTCTCCTTTAGCCTGAAGATGGTTGTGTGGTTTGCTCCAGCCTGGACCAACTTCCATTGTGTGTTTCTGGAGGCATGGGGAGAGGAGCAAACCTGTATCTTCGATTTTGTAGTGGGTACCTGTTCTTGGAAAATTGTCCTCATCTTCTCATTTTCTTAATTTCAGTGAATTTGGATGCTAATTAAAGGTTAATAATCTCTATAACTCCAGTGAGAAGCTAGACACTCTTTGTTGAAGAATACCCACGCTTCCTAAGAACAAAGCAGCATGGATAATGATTATTTCTCCAAGATGATTTCTGTGATCTGTGAGAGAAATTTACAGACATACTTGAGAGCAACATGTGAAAAGAGATCAAGACTTTTGTCTTACTGCACTTTTTGATCAGTGCAGTAACCTAAGTATTAGGCAGTCATTTCAGGGAGCTGCAGGCATTAGGGTTGTGTTTCCTTGCCAAAGACATTTTCATATATCAGGGATTCCTTGGGGGGAGGAAAAAAAAAGAGAAAATGCTTGTGCACAGAGAACTCTAAGCCAGGGGTTTTCAACTTTCATTACAGAAAGGCCTTCAATGCCCAGAGTATGTGGTGGCAGCTGGACATATAACAGTGTCCAGTCTTTATGATCAATAGATGTAACATTGAAAATGGACTTTGGGAAAGGTAGCATGTAAAGTCTCCCATGGATATATGGTCTCAAGGATTAACAATCTCTATTTTCTATTGATGGGTTTCATAATGGC
The DNA here is from genome assembly GCF_001522545.3 of Parus major. NCBI lineage: Eukaryota > Metazoa > Chordata > Aves > Passeriformes > Paridae > Parus > Parus major. Next base: position 56,377,607 of record NC_031770.1, on the reverse strand, counting down.
TAACTGTGGGTTTCATCCTAAGCAGTGCTGGACCACTGAAAGCAAGCAGTGCTTTTGTGAGTCTTAATTTATCAGAACTCTTGTGCTTTTGGACAGACCAAAAACGGAAAGAGAACTTCAAATCTTTTTTTGTAATAAATGTTTCGTGGCTCTCAAGCTGATTCTCAGTGGGTGGAGACAGGTATCAGTGCAGAAAATAATCTTGTACTGGTAACTGAACAAATACAAATATATATGTGGAGTATAAAAGCTTTCTGGCAAATGTAGACCTGGTTCCTAGGATAGAAATGGCAGCACAGCAGAGTAGAGCTCCATGCAGGTGTGCCGTTTCTCACAGAAGCCTGGTATCAGCAAATTCATCTGTAGAGAGCAAACAGAATGGCTTTCTGTCCCTGCTTCAGTTTGTGTGTGGGCTATTATGACTGAAGGGGGAATTATGCGATTCAGGCACAATATGGAGCTGCCTGACAGATTGCAGACAGATGTAAGCTTGCTTTGCCTGAGCTCTGCACTGACTGAAGCTCAGCTAATATATTCTCTTTCTCTGTCAGGCTTATTGCATCAAGCTCAGCATTATGCTGATAATGCAGTCACATGACCTCTGCATCCAAACTGGCTCACTTCCCACCAGCTTGAAGCAAACTTGCATCTGTCTTCAAAATAGGATGTAGACATAACCTTTTAACAGGCCAGCACTTCTCAGCCCACATACTGTGGAGCTGGGATGTGCTCAAAGCAGAAGGGAAAGGATCAGAGGTTGTTCAAACTCTTTGAAGTAGAAGGGATTTGAAGATCTGTGTGGGTACATAGGAACCTGGAAGGGGTTACAGGGAGTAGGAGCAGATGGTGGCTTGACTGACAAGTGGAGATGCAGAGCGTCTAAGTATACCAAACTAAGTGGTCCCTGGAAGCAGGAAATCGAACAGAGTGTGTTTCACACAAGCTCGTTACTATGGCTATTCCCTGACTGGAAGATTCCACCTGTGTGTGAATGCCCCTCTTTATTTCTGTGATGTGTTCTCTACTTGTGATACAGAGCAACCAAGCAATTTGATTACTGCCATGCTGATGCAGATGCTTTGAGAGATTTCATTTGCACACAAGATGTCATTTTGTCATAAAAATGGAAATATTGATTACTCCACAAATTGCACTGATTATAAGCCAGAGCATAGCAGGGACTAGTGAGATGACTAAACAATGTCAGAAAGAATGCACCTACTTCCTTCTGAGCAGGAAAATATGTAACTCTTTTATTTAAAGTATTAGTCAAGAATCCTATATGCACTCATGGTTAACTCCAAGTGCTTTTTACTTTAAATTTGAAACTTCAAGTAGGAGCTCATTTTTTTAAACTTTATTTAAAAAAACCCCCAATGAAATAGAGAGTAAGATTCTAATGGGCTCTACCTGCCCTATTCTTCTCTAAGTCCCATTTTGTCTATATTTGGAAGAACGGCGGTTTCCATAAAGAAAAATTGCAGACTCAAATTTACCTTTTTTCTTAAACAGTCCACATCACTCCTTTAAAATGCAAATGGATTTTAAAAATATTATTATTGTCCTAATATGAAAAATATATATTCTTTTCTGTATAATGGAGATGTTTTCTAAACTTAGGCAAATTTTGTTCAGTGTTAAAACGTGCATGTCCATGACTTTCGGCTAATTTTCCAGAGAAAAGGATGTAAAAAGTGAAAACATTTATAATCCTTGCAATTGATGGAAATGAAAACAGTAATTCCTACTACAATAGAAGTGTGTATATGTACAACCTGACCATCAGTGAAAATATTGTATTATTCACTTGAGCTTGTATACTAAGAAAGAATGACACAATTTAACAATCATTTTATTTATATAATGTTTAAATGTAAAGTTGCAAACATAGCTATTTACAAGGCCATATATTTAATTTTGTGTTTAGTTTGCCATTTACTGTTTAAAATTAATACCTTTCATGCCTCAAAAAGTTTGTTCACAATTAAGCTTTCTCCAGAACCTTCATTCATTGACAAAATATCCCTGTCCTGCTTTCCACTGTAGCAGGACTGGCTCCTATGTCTTTTGCTATTCTGACAGTTCTAGTGTTGAGATGCTGAATGTTTTTACCTCCAGGCGACATCTGTAACCTCCTGTGTTGTTTAAACAAAGGACCTTTTCAATGAATAAAAGACTATATCAGTCTTCTATGAAGTTAACACTGGTGGTTTGGGGCCGAAGAAAGCATTCAAATAACATAACTCTTGGGTGCTCTACCCTACTGCTATTATGTTAAACTTTTTTCTTGTCTCAGTTTTTATGAAAACCTTGAAGATGAAGATCTAACTTGAGATAACTTCTCTGAAAACCCAGAAGGGCTTCTGAATACTCTGATGGTTTTGCATATGATTTATAAAGCAAAACCTTGCTTTTCATTTGTTTTAATTTCCTCAAGCCTCTGATGTGGTGTTTCATGCCCAGTAGAGTGTGAATATATAGTTTCAAGACTTCAGAACCACAGAATAATTAGCAATGTTTACTAACCAGCTGAACAAGCCACCTCCCACCTGAATACTGGAATAATTGTTTCTCCACTTACAAAAAAGAGTGAAAGATCTGTAGATTGGCCTCACAGCACCAGTAAATGGAAAGAGAGCCTGGCCTGCTTCACCAGTGGTCAATTTATTGTGCTGAAGACATGTTTGTGTGTCTGCCTCAGAAGTTGCCATCTAAAGGCAGTTGCCTTTCTGACTGGCGAGAGATGGATGTCATGGAGATACACATTTAAACTGTTAATAATCTTATGTCAAGACCCTATAAAAGCAGTGGATTTATCCCTTACTACTTCGGTTAAGTACTCTACTATGTCCTGAGCTGCCATTAACCATTTGAAACATTTTCCAGAATGTCATATGAAATATCTCATGCTGTAGCATAAACGGTTGCTTTTTTTCCCTGTCTTCAGTCACATGGGAATTTATTCATTCAGGTTATTTTGCAATAATGCTTTAAATATTGAAAGGCTTCTCACATCCCCCATTTTCTAGACTAAACAACTCCATTTTTCTCACAACTCCTTCTTGCCTACCCTGGGCTTTTTCCAGATGATCTGAATCTTTCCTAAAGCATGTGATATAAACAACTGTACGCAGAACTCCAGTTTGGTGCTTATATACACTACCCCTGTCTCTAAGAGACTGTCTTTGTTCCTGAAATGTTCAGCTCTGAAGCTACATCAGTAAGATACATACCTACAAAGCATAATGCAGAATATATAACATATATTCATACATATAAATATATGTAGGAGGGTAAAGTAAGGTTCTGTTGGAATCTTCTTTGTAGGGTACCAACTGGCTTTGGTGGAAAACTGGTAGTGAGCAAAATGTGGCAGCAGGTGTGAAGTGTTTTGTAAGACCCTGGGGCAGGTATAAGGAAGTAGAATATGATGGAAATGAAGCTAAATAAGGGACTTAGAGAATTAACATGCCTACCTATTCAATACTCAACTCTTTTTGAGCACTTTGGGTGATTACGTTCCATCATATGAAAAATTAAATCTGTTATTCTAAGCAAAACTTAAACAGGTATCAGTGAACTGACTGTATTTTCACTAGCTTCAAAGTGGGAATATCTAAAAACTGACAAATAGCAGAGCTGTCATGTAGACAATGAGCCTTACACCTGCCTTGTAGTATTTACTCCTTGAGCCATGTTTTAGGGTAACTGGAGATCCCTAAAGGTTCAAAAGTTTCCTAGCACTTCATTTGGATATGTGTTAGGAGGTCCTAAACTCAAGCTTTTCTGAGTCCAAATCAGGAAGGAAAATTCCTGTCTCTGTCACCTAACACTTGAAAAAAACCAGTAAATCTCAAGTATTTCTCATTTTCTTAGCTAATGAGGTGAAATTTGACCAATCGAATGAGTGACCGGAGATAGAGAAATAAAAAAACAGTGGTGAAAACAAGATATAATCAAGGATATAATAATTTCACTTTTCTTGTGGGTTTTTTTGCTTTTTTTTTTTTTTTTTTTTTCTGTGCAAAGCTATTTGTGGAACAGGGAAACATGATCTAGAGGGACAGACTCTGATTCAACAATAGCTTGCCTGAAAGGAACCCGCTGCTTGCTTTCCCCAGTTCCCTTCTCTTGCGCTTTCCTGACAGTTCACAGATTACTTCACTGCCATAAGAAAGGGGTCATCTCAGCACCACTGTAGCAAATGCAGAAGAGCAGAGTGAGGACTTAGACTTCTGAGCCTTCCCAGCTCACTCTGGGAACCAAAGGCACCAGTTTTTCTCCTGAGACAGCTCAGTACCCATCGCTTTGGGGGCAGTGGTAGTTAGGGTGGAAATTGCTAGCAGTATTAATCCCTACCCCATTTAAGGGACTCACAGATCAGAACCCTTTCTGATTTTACCTCAGCTGCCTCTCCTCCCCTCTGATTCACCCTGGAGTTAGATTTTTTTACCTCCTCAAAATGGAAGCTTTAATTGCCCTTGTGTTAAACCTCATTGTGGTTACAATACATGTAATTAGATGACCTCAGGCAAAAACTGAGTCTTTCAATAAATTGGAATTATTATTGGCTGCCAGTCTACTGACCCACTGCTTCTCATCTCTTGCATTTACTTCAAAAACTGAGCAACGGTCTAAGTTGTCCTGGTTTTGTATTTCAAGGGTGTGCCAAAGAAGTTTATGTAGACTTCTACATACTGCCCTATAAAATTCTCCTTTGTTTCACATATCCGGCAGGCATATAGTAGAGTAGGCATTAAATATAATGTTCAATACATATGGCCAAAGGAAGTGTGTTTAGAAAGCATGGCTAATAGTGTAGGGACAAATTCCATTTTGTTTCCCGTAGATATTAAGGCTGACAGACTGTTAGTTGCATGATCATTAGCTAAAGTGAGCTCCACAGCAATGCTTGAGGCAAAATAATAATAATATGGTGGCAGATGAAGCAGGAACAGCACAAGTCAGCAGCACCCAGCCAGCAGTTAGCAATTCTTTTGCTTATTAGCAGAATGTCCAGAGTCCAGGCAGAATTGTTAGATTAGGGATTTTCATTAATTTGTCTTTCTGAATCCTTCCTATCTTCAGATCTTGCATTCTTATTGACATCTGTAGCAATACCTAGAGACTATGAATTTAATTTTCTTTGAACAAGCATATGGGTAAGGGAAGTTTTTTATGGCCTACAAGACTCTCTTTTATAGCAGCACACATTGTTCAGGTTCCTAATTACTGTTGCATTTAAAAAGTAATTTATGCATGTTTATTATTAGGACCCCAAAATTATGATGTAAAAACCTGTGTCCTGATGCCTATCCCTAGGATTGGAGAATAAAATTACACCAAAAATCTGTCCGTAAAAAAACATGTCTTTTTATTGTTATTTTATTTGAAATTCAGAAAAACCCAGGGGGATAGTAAGGACTTAAATACATTCTTCATGATCTGTGTTTCTTACACGGACTGTCATAACAGTTATAGAATTTATATGTTTGCTCAAAGTCAACCAAATGTGAAACAACCTACAGAGAGTGGTGTTTGGTCCCCGAGGGACACCTCCATGAAGAACCATGAAGTCGTATTTCATAATGACATATCTGCAATGCATGGTTAAGCCTTCAAATTTCACAGGCACAGCAAGTTATTGTAGTCTCATTTTATTTTTTACTTTGGTTTCCAACTGCAGTCAGCCAGTTCTCCACATTACTTAAAACTTCCTCAAACCGTGTCTGGTCTCTGGCTGCCCTCTCAAGAGTGAGTCAGCAACACCACTCTGACCACCTCAGTGTTGTGCTGTGCTGGGAGGGACTCTAAGACACCCTTCAGAATGTGGTTGGAACAGGGCTGCAGAGCCCAGAAAACTGTTCCAGGAGGTGTGTGTGCATTTTTCAGCCTGGAGAAGGGAAAGCTCTGGGAGAGCCTCATTGCAGACTTCCCATACTTACAGGAGGGAGTACTGACTTCTTACATGGGCAGATAGTGACAGGACAAGGGGGAAAGTTTTTAAACTACAAGAGGAGAGATTTGGAAAAGATGTTAAGAAATTCTTTACTCAGAGGATAGTGAGGCACTGGCACAGGTTGCCGAGAGTAGTTGTGGATGCCCCATCCTGGAAGGGTTCAAGACCAGGTTGGATGGGGCCCTGAGAAACCTGGTCCAGTGAGTGGCACCCCTATCCATTGGGTAGGTGGTTGGAACTAGATGTCCCTTCCAATCCTAATGATTCTATGACTCTATGATTTAAATCAGACTTCACTTCAACACAGAGACTAGTCAAGTCATTATAGTTAATTAATTCTTTACTAATAGATGTCTAGTCTCACAGATGTTGAGGATTTTTTTGCACTTTTCTCTTTTAGGAGCATGTTAGAAGTCCTTTGTCTTCTGCTATTAACCAGGGTGCCTGCCTGTCTCAAAAATAAAAAAACCACAGTGCTAGACTGGATTGATTTTAAAATAATATTTGACAGAAGTGACTAAATAATGGGTGCTCCTTAATTATAGCACATGTACAAGCACTTGTGATTTCTCTCAGGTTGTATTATTAGAAATTTTTTAACCACTTGTGTTTACGTTTTTATGAAGTTTCTGGGCAATAGCATGGTGTCAGCTATTTAAGCTTTCTAGTCAATAAGTCATATGGCAGTCAGTGTCTCCACCTCCCCCAGTCTCATTTTAGCTCCAGTTCTGGGGTTCCACATGTCAATAGATGAATATAAACTGTGCCTGGAGGAAGTCTTTGAGATGGAAGCACACAGTTCGATACAGCCCACAGTACGGAGGGATTTACCTGCTCTCCTAAACTCAGAAATGTGTGAGCATTTCTAGCAAGAGTAATTTCTCATGCTAATGTAAACTCATTGGCCATGAATACTTGCATATGCAGCTTTGTAAGAAATGAAGTGTAAATATTGCTGTCAATCAACATTTTAATCCACCAAATGTTTGTGGAAAACCAATTCATGATAATATGAACATGCTAAAAGTGAATTCACTCTGAAATTCTGGCATTTCATGATGAAAGTATTTGCAGTACTGACCTGTCTCCACCTGGAGCTTTATCATTGCTATGATTTTTTTTCTAGTTCTAAAATTGGTCTTGTAATAATAGAAATGTGAAATTTGCTGACAGATTTCCCAGTGAGCTACGATGGGTTGAAGATGCTATTTTAAGCACCCTTGTGAGAAAAGTGATTGGTAGTATACTGAGCCCTGATTCAGCAAGAGTTGGTGCAGGATCCCTGTTACATGTTCAAGCCACAAGAAACATTGACGAGGAACTCCACATAAATGAATGGAAAGAAACACTGCAAGATGCTTGAAAAAGCAAATTACTAATTATGCTAGTAACAAAGAGCTGAAAATTACTCAGAAAAGTTCATCTCTAGTCAGTCTCAGCTGATGAAAATGAGCAGAAATTCAGTTAATTCAACAGGGTTATAATGATTTTACACTTACTCATGATTTGATCTTACATCTTAATGTGAATTTATTTAATTACAATTTAATCACAGGTGCTCTCAGTTGAATACCCTTACATCATGTTGTTCTGTAACAAAGACAAAACTGGTTTCCACCTCTGTATGCTCAGCTTGAACAAACTGGGAATGTGGTCAAACAGGAAGGTCATCTAAACCCTTTGGTAGAAGACAGACTTCTGAAAGAGATGTATTTTTATAATTTAACATCATCTGCACCTGGAAGCTGAAATTGATTTTAAGGGTGATAATCCAAATTATTGCATGCCAAAATAGCCTGGGAAAAGAGGAAATTTTAAAAGAGTGGTTAGTTACTCTGCTGTTGAGATCTAAAGTATAGTGAGCTGAATTAGTTGAGTATTTCTTTTCAGTTGAGGCTGGATTTAACTGGGGATTATCTCTTGGCATGGCATGAAGTTAAACGTGATTTAGAAAGTCACTCTCTGTAATAACTTTAGTGGTTTTGCGCTTACTTAATTTTATTTTGTCAAGATCAAATTAAGCCAATTCTAGCGCATTAGGGAGGTGTGTGCATGATGAGCCTGGGGATGTGGAAGGGAGAATGAGCCTTTGGCTGCATGGATACCAGCCTGGACAGATTTCATACTCTCTTCCCAGGGGGGATGGAAAGAATGATGGAGCAGAGCCGATTTTATCTGCGTGTGATACTTACGGTTATTAAAAGGAAATTTCAGGGTGTGGAGTTAACCCTCAGAAGTCTGTGTAACTACCCGCACATGTCACTTAATCTGTGACAGGTAAAATACACTCCGAGGTCCCTGGTGAGTCTTGCACTTTGTTCTCTGCCTTTATCCACTGGTATTCTCCCCAGTGCTAATGCAAATGGAGAAGTTTACGCCTCCTCCACACCCACACACTATTATCTGTCACCCAAGAAGCAACTTCTTTCTGCTCTTGTCCTGTGTCTAACTTTAGTTTTTTCCTCACCCTGACTTGCATAAAAGCTGCATACCGCTAACATCTCATTGTTTCATTAGTTAAAGGAGGGAAGTGCTTTTGGGTATGCAGCTGTTATAGAAAACAAGAGTAATCTGGGATGGAAGAGATTAAAATGAGCAACATCTAGTCCAATACAGGGTTTAGGTGGGTTTTTTTTGTTGGTTTTGGGTTTTTTCTTTGGTTTTTTTTTGGGGGGGGGGGATTATTTTTGCTCTTGTTTGTTTGTTTGTTTGTTTGGGTTTTTGTGTGTTTGTTTGCGGTGTTTTGTTTTTTGGTTAAAAATGGTGTATTTTACACTTTGGAGTATCTCACATGAATTACATCTTCAGAGATTAAAAAACCCAGAACGACTGTGTAGACAATATCTTGCAAATTTAGCACAGAATAAGTGAGTTTAACCTGAAAGGGTGTTTGGAGACAAGAAGAAGAGGCAGAGTTTAGTGCTTTTCCCCATTGAGTTTTTCTTGCAGTAAAACTGCCATACCCATTCTCTCATGTTGATTTATCACATGCCCATTATTTGCTCCAAAGTACCGAAAACATCTTTTCTTTTTCCTTAGGAAGTGTTAAAGACAAAACCTCAGTCTCCTTTTCCAAGGCTGCCTGCCTTTCTGGGCAGCCTGCCCACAGTACAGGATCCTTGTTTATCCCAAGGAGGGCAAAACAGAGCAAAGAGAGGAGCCTTTTCCAGCACCCGCAGCTTGCTGGGTGTCAGAGGCCAGGCAGTGCCTCGGTGAGCCCACCTCGCACAGCTGCCAGGACGGGTCCCCGGGGCAGCCGCAGGCAGAGAAAATCACACCGGACATGGAGAAGGTGAGGGAGCAGTGTGCATCCCTGCCCACTCATGGAAAATGGCAAAAACTAAAAAAAAAAAGTTGTGTCCTGCCTTTAACAGCACAGCACAATCTTGTGGCTTACTATTTCAGCTAGATCCTAACTATATGTTTAATTCCACATGTTGCCTTGACTGCCAAGAAGTAAAAATCAAACCTCCATTTCTTTGTGGGTTGTTCTTTTTTTGATCTCTGGAAACCGTACCCTTGAACTCTATTTTCAGTAATTGCAATATATTTTTTTTGTGCTTCTGTACATTAATCACATTGAAATATGAGGAAAGCAAAAACAGAGAGAGAAGTGCATAATTATTGAGCAGAAAGAATAAAATCAAAACATTCATATCTAATTTTCTAAGACTCTTGAAAACAATGGTGCGGTTTGGGGGATTAAAAAAAAAAAAGTAGAAGGAGCAAACTACCAAAAAAAAAGGCATAAAAGCAAAAAAAAACCAAAACCAAACCAAAACCATAAAAGCAAATCAAAACTGCACAAAAAGGCATGATGTTCCTTTAAAAAGTTACATGTAATCACCAGGACACCTGACTAACTGGTACATAACATGATCTTCTGAGCACAGTAACTCCCCCACTGAGAGAAACACTGTGAGTCAAACAAGAATATACATGCTTTGGAAATACTTTTCCAGAATCATGACACTTGTTCCATTAGTCAATCTGGTACACTTTCAAAGGGTAGAAAACTGTTGAGCCTTAAAGGAAACAGTCACACAGAAAATAGAGAAGCCAGGAGCTAAGTTTCAGAAAATTAAACTTCTGCAGAAAAGATCCTTATTTATATCCTATATTCCTGCAGAAAAGAAAGTATGAGGACAAGCTGTGATCCTGCTGAGGTGAGGTCCTGTTAAAGGCCCTCAAAATTTTGCTGTAGTCCAAGCCACAGAAATTCACACTATTTATCAAGCAAAGATAAAGCTGCAGCAATCTTGCAAATAAATTACCCAAAAAGAATAAAGAAGGAACTGAAAGCTGTAGCACTTATGCAAGGAAATAAATTTTCATATATTTCCAAATTCTTTCAGGTCTGTTATGCCTGACTTACTGCTGCCTTTGTGTTTTCTGGAAATCAGGTTAATTTTTCTGGATAACGTTTTGTTGTCCTTGAGGTAAAAAATAGATCATCAACCTAAAACCAGCCCTGAGGAAAGGAGGGACGCCCAGTTAAGACTGAATTTTTGCTCCCCCAATGGTCAGTGCCATCTGTAAGCAGAGTGATGGCAGAAGGGCAAGAGTTTTGATCCAAAGTCTAAGAGAGAGGCTAAAAATTGTCTCCTCCTTCCATGTCAGGGCCCTTTGCAACATTAAGTGTGGGAGAAACAAATAAATCACGTGAAATCTCTGTTGCTCTGCAATGCTCAGTGGTCACATGGATGGCATTCCATGTGGGTCTGCTGGACTGGGTGGCAGCAAGGGACAGGTGGAGCATCTGGCACGGTCACCTGCTCAAGGTTTCAATTCCACTGAGCTGGGCTTATTCTGTTTCAAAGCTGCAAACTGAGCAAAATTTCCAATCCTTTTCCAAATACAATTGAATTGGATGGGGCCTGAAATATTGATGAACCTTCAAGATTTTTGTTTCCTGCACTCTGATTGATTTCTGGTGTCCAGTAAATATAAGAAAAGCCCTACACATGTGAAATGGTTCCCAGCTAAAATAATGGGAAAAAAAATCTCACAACAATCAAGATCTGATACTTCTTCTACCTAGCTGGCTATAGAAGCCAAATTTGCTCCAAATCAAACCTGTTCCATTATTAATAAGAGCAAATGAAGTGCATCTGAGAAATGAAAAAGTATTATGGAAATCAAAACATCTGCTTCGCGTGGTCATCAGAGATTGTGGCAAGGGAAGGCATGAGTGACTAACTCGCTGAGAGACAGTACTGCCACAGTAGAGCAGTTCTGATGAACTTCCCCTAAAGCTGCCTTTGAACTGGGGCTTCAGCTACAGATTTCAGTAAGTCTTTAGTGTTCAGGAAAGAATGATGATTTCAAGGGTTTTACTGGTGCTTGGTCTAGGTAGGTGCTGTGTTTGTACACAGTGCAAGCTCCTGGCCAGGCCTGGAACATGCAGGATGTCCCCAGTGAAGCATGGGACAAAACTGCAGCTATTGGAGTACGTGTCGCTGGCTTTAAATGCTATCTTTGGCTGGGACACAAACTCCTATATTTGAATGCATTTGGCTTTTGAAATTGTCTCAGAACACCTTGATGTTGTGTTTGGGTTCACACATCTCAAAAATTGCATATTTGCTCAGTTTTTTTCCTGCAGATACTAAGGCTGAATGAGGAGAGCTGCTTTGTAGCTCCAGGCAGCAGCTGAATTTTCTGCACGGGTGGAGTTTTGCTTTTGACTTTGGTGGGGCTGCCTTTTGTCCTGAGGCTTCACACTGGGCATGGAAAAGAGGAACAGGGTTAGAATGGATAGCTGAAGAATGGGCAGTGGGAAGAGTTCTGCCAGCCATGCTGTGACCTGCCTGAGTCCCTGCATCCTCCAGGCATGCCAGAGTGCAGTGGGCATGGGTCTAGCATCACAGGGAAGTAGCAGTGGTTTGCACATCCAAAGTTGCCACATGGCTCTACAGAGGGAACTGGCATGACCTGCCCTAAACCTGCCCCAGCACAGCTCTGCTGTGAACCTTCCTCCATCTGTGCTGGGAGACCAGGACCTGTCGGATGTTGCCAGAAACAAGTCAGGAATTAGTCATAGACAGTACTGCTTTTGGATTAATTAATGAACTTCAGGGCCTATTTATACTTCTGGATTGTTTTGTTTGCTTTCATTTGTTTTTAGCTCAGACTTTTTGCCCTGCTCTCCCCACAACCAGCTTGAGGCAACCTCCAGGTCAGAGAGGTGATGATGCAGCCTTTCCCTGACAGCTGGTTCTCCTCTTATGTGAGAATCATAAATCTACGTTTGTCTTTCCCCCTGCTATGCCCTCTAGGAAGCAAAACGCAGTTCCAAACTCCAAAATGTATTAATGAAAACTATGCTTTTATAATGGTCCTCAGGACTTTTCTGTCATTTTACTAAATTGGATGGCTACATTACCTCAGTATGGCAATTAATGACAATTAAATATAAATTGAGAGTATCTGCCAACTTCTTATGATGTAGTCCTACCAGGCATTTCAGGCTGTTTCCTAAGGAAATCATTCTTCTTCAATTACACTGTTCCATCTTTGTCAGCTAGTGTACAACCTTTGTGTGTTGCTTTTCAGATTAAGGAAAAGCTTGGCATTGTAACAGGGAAGAAGCATGGCATCTGCAATAGAAATGCCAAAATCCTGGAAGCTGCTCCACAAGCCTGAGTACTGTGTGCAAAGCAGATGGTAGGAAACTGAGCACATAAGAAAATTCATGAGCTGTGTTGCATGTAACTGCGTTGCTACATTTTATTAAAGGTAAGTTTTCTTCAATGTGTGCAATATAATGAAATAGACATTAAAGCTCTGGTAATGCTCTCTGGAACAAGTGTCATTCTTAGTGTTTGTGCAATAAAATAAAGCAGCAGAGAGAGAAGATCACAGTGAACCATAGGGATGATTTGGAAAGAACATGAAAAATGCTGCCTGTTCAGCAAGGGGGAAAAACTCCAACTACTTCACAGGATGCAGTTTCCAACCTTCATCCTGTGTAATGAAGTGAGCCAGGTTACACATGGGAATGAACACTTATTTAATAAATGTTGCCATAGATTTTCTAAGTGCATTAGTAATCCAATAAAATAATTCCCATGCTTCAATTAGATATGTGTGTATTTTTCCCTCTATCTAATCAGGACAAGCTGAATTACATCAGACAGGGCCATCATGCCTCTTTAGGCACGGGCTGGCAGTTGTAAGATAGCAGAGCACTGCATTCCTGGCGCAGGCGGAGGATTATAACCTGTCGAGTCAAAGTCTTAATCTTTTCTCAGCGATGAGTCAGTGTTGAAATGACAGTCAGAACATGCACAGGCAGCAAGAGAAAGATTTGTTGTGGCTAATGGGAACAGTAAGGAAGAAAAAACTTCATCTGACTTTATCAAAAATGTAGAGGGCTCTGCTAAGAGGAACTAAACTTATTGACAGTACTCATAACAAAATTAGAAATAAACCTCAACATGCTACGAGAGAGGCTTATTTTAAGCCTTCTATTAATTTTTATAAGTACACTGTAAATGTTTTGACATAAAAAGAAACATGTCATGTCATGTTAATCTACGAACTGAGGATTCAGGACTAACAAATCCCATAGCTAATACAGGAAAAATGGAGATAAGCCGGGTAAAAAAAAAAATCCTAAACAAACATATGATATTTTTTGAATTGCTTAATGGAAAAAATCATTACTGCCATTAATACCCTATCTCCTATAAAAAGAACAATATTGTACAATATAATATATCCATCCAGGGCTGGTGCAATAGAGAGGACTATCAATTCAGTGTAAATTCAGAAGTAATTCCTCCATTTCCCTTCAGCAAACAAGGAACACCTGTTTTTTCATTTTAATCTTTTTTTAGAAAGAGATTTCTAAAAATATAACTTACACAAGCATTATGCCACCTTCTTTTGAAGAATGCAGGGATGTGCAGCATCTGCTATCAGGTATATCACACTAGAGATTAAGCCAATGTGTCTTTTCATTGAAGTATCCCTTCCATTTTTTAATTATGGTTTTTTTGTGTTTTTTTGTTTTCTGGGTTTTTTTTTTTCTTTTGCACTAAGAGACAGTAGGCCAAAACCCTATGGCCCCAAATCAGGGAAGAGAACTGAAAAAGCCTGGCAGGAGACACTGGCTCCATCCGTGAAAGAGTGCAGTGCTTCACTTAAAAACTCACAGAAAGGCTGTTTAATAGTATTTTCCATTATAATTGCTGGCAGAAGTTTTTTAGGGTGTGACAGGCTTACTAATGGCTAAGGAGAGGTATTTGTTTCAACTGTTTTCAACTGCCTAAAGAGCAACTCCATAGTCAAAAGACTCTCTCATACAAAGATGGAGAAGGTGACAACAGAATTGCATCAAAAAAAAAGTCTTTTCTCAGAAGGCTCCACTGGTGCCTGTCAGGGCATCCCCCACAGCCTCTGCTAAAGTCAGACTGTGAGCAGTAGGCTAAATAAACCCGAATAAAATGCTGCAAGCACATTGATAAGCTGCTTTTAGCTCTCATTCACAATCAGTGGAAGCAATTCTGAACAAGGCTCACTGCTTCAGACTCAATTTGGGCAAAACTCTGCAGAAGCAAGAGCTTGTTTGCCTTCCTTTCTGAGATGCCTCCTGTACTGTATAGAAAATGTAGCTGCCTAACCATGGGCTTGGGATTCAGCTCTGAAAAGGGAAGGCAGTCAAAGGGGATTTTATTAACTTTACCTATAACTGCCTCATCTACATTGCTACAGAGCTGGACTATATATCATAGCAGGGATAATTTAGATGGATGAATATAAATGTACTGTTCCTAGAAAAAATATCAGTGTGAAGTGCACTTACATGGCAAAAAATAGCCACAGGTAGATAATTCAACAACAAGGTGTCTGAATTGAAGGATCATTTCACACAGCAACAAACATTGGTTCAATCTTCTTCATACACTCTGCCTCTCTAGTTTTTTCAGACTCACCTTCTATTTTCTATAACAGCTGCTTTAGATAGAGCCTCATCATCATAAAGCACATAACTTAGCAGGTGTATCTCATCAAATTCAATTTCTGACTGTTTTTTCCTCTGATTCATTAAGCTTCCATTCTCAGGATGATCCATGGCAGATTGCAATCTTTTCCCATTTACAACATACCAGGGACATTTAATTGTCTGTTCTGTAGAGATGAATCGCTAACGTGCTCAGCCACAGACGCTAGCATGCATCTACATGTCATTTCTTCAAATGCCAAGGGTTTTTTTGGAGGTCAATCTAGTGAGTTTTTCAGCTTCAATAGAGAGGCATTGGAATAATAATCATTAGAAATCATTAGAAATGTCCTACATGATTAATGATTAATTTAACATTAACTAAGATGCCATATTTAAAAGTAGAAACATACTACCATTTTTTAGTGCAAAATACTACAAACATACCTCAATACCATGCCTTTTGCATTGCACAGGACCAAAATTTAAGTAGAATTAATAACTTATTTTTCTCATAACTCACATTTTTTGTACCAGTGTGTGATGGAGGGGCATTTGCAGGCTGTGGTGCAGAAGAAGATTGAACTATGTAATAAAATTCATGCATAAATTACTAATGGTACCCTATCCAAGTCTAATATATTGATTAACCCTCCTGTGAACATCAAACAGGTCAGTGCACTAAGAGGTTACTAACTAGCTGATGCCTGTGGTGTTTTTCTTACAGGGGTTTAAAAAGAAAAGAAAATAACCCTGACTTTTTTCACTACTGTGAGAAATATATGGGTTCATTTTGCAACACTTCTCTGAATTTCAGTTTAGGAAACAGTTTTATGAAGTGCTGATACCCAGACTTTCAGTGGTGCCTAGAAACATGCAAAGCTAGAATGATAAAATAGCTTTAAAGTTGACTACAATGGAAAGAGAGTAACTAGTTTTTACAGAACCTGACAGCATTTCACCCTCCTCCTGTTACAATTAGAAAGTTAAATATGGGACAAAATAGGTAAATGCCCCAAAATCATCTCTGAGCTACCCAATTCTTTGAAGTTTGTTAAATGGAGACAATCTGGACAGCATCTAAGAGATTAACCAATATGTATATTTGTACAAGAAGAGGAAGTTTTGGAGCAGTCATGTCATTGTATAAAGCTTACTAGCTGAACTTCCTGGAAAACGGCTTAAGCCTAAGTGGGGGGAGGAAATGCTAGATTGTGCCTTATACTAAAAATTACTTCAGATAATCTCATTTTTTCACTTAAGAAAATGTTCTTACATAACCATTTGGGACAGGGAGTGTCTCTTGCTACAGATTTGAGCAAGTATTTAGGATAATGGGATTGCACCTTGGTAATACTGCAATGAATTATTATAACTATTTTGTATTTATGAACATCTTATGCATACTCATAGAATGTTTCTTTTCCTATGTTATTTATACAGAGCTACTAAGTGCAGCAAAATTGCATGAATGCCCCAGAGCTTGTTGTTGTACACATAAAAGCTTATTCATTTAAATTGCACATCTTTAGAGAGGGCTTTTGGATTCTCCTTGTTAAAAATAGCTTGGTACAGAAATACCCAGAGAAATTAGGACTGGAGGGCACTTTTAGGGTTGTCTGTACAAGAAATGGGGTCATGACCTCTTCTTTCTCCCTGAGGGTAAGTACCATGGTGCAGATGAATACTTTTCCCCCATGTATGAAACCCTTGTCCATAGTGGTTGTTGGGGACAGTCTTTGGAGATTATGTCCTCAGGTCAGGGACCAGGGCAGGGCTGAGCTCTAATGGGTACAGCCCTGGTAGCTTAGTGAGTAGCACTATCAGTGCTTGAGCCTTCTCCTGGCCCTTGAGAGCTTAGGGTGATAGGTGTAGCTTGAGAGACTCCTGGTTCAATTTGTTACCTTCAGGCTGCTCTCTGTGGAGAAATAAGTAAATAATAAATATTTTCCTTTTTCTTTCTGAAAAACCTTTGAAGATGTGGATTACACTGTCTCCCTAGGCAGCATATTTTGTTGTTTCTCTATCCCTACTGTTTGAAATGTTTTCAGCATGTTTAATCAAAATCTTTTAATCACTTCAGTTTAGGCTCATTATTGCCTGCACCCACCACATGAGATCCAGAGCACATTATTTCCCCCAGCTTTATCAACACATCTGCATTTTATAAACAGAATACTTCTGTTTCCTTTAGTCTTTCCCTGTGTGTCTTTTAGATGTCCAGTCATTCCAGTTACTTCTCTTCAATTTCTACCAAATTTGTCCAATCTCTTCTGGAGTATCACAGTCTTAGCAAGTGAGAATTAAAAGCCCTTACCTGCAGAATCTTGCACATTTAAAGTTACCTCGTGTCTCATATGCATGACATACCTCTTTATACACTCCACTGCAATGTAGCTTTTTTCAGCACAGCATGTTTTTGCCTCATGTTCAGTCTGCAGATCCCTTGTTGATCCTTGTTGGTAGAACTGCCGTCAAATTCACATTTTCCAGTTGTGTATTTGTGTAGCTGACTAGTCCAGATGAATATGGAGTGTTTGCATTTCTTTTATTGAATTTCATCCTGTGATATACATATAAAACTGATGAACTGGTTTTACTGCAGTTCTACATATTGCTGATCACCTGTCTTCAATCCTGTGCCCTCCATGTTTTTATTTAGTAGATCCTGAGGGACATCTTAGAATATCCAACAACTTGAAAAGTGTATTCAGTACTCTTCTAAAAATCTTTCAGAAAGGCACCTACGTCATATTGTTCTATTTCTGCTCCTTGTTTTGTTCTCTATTCAAACCCTAGCTAATAGCTTCCACCAGCAAGCCTTCTTGATTGTTCATGGCTCCTCCTTCAAAATGGCATTTAGCTTGAAAGAGCATGCACTGGGATGGCATCCATTACTTCATGTTTTTAACGTGCTCTTGGCATCTCTTGTTATAGCCTGAGAGGGCACAGGTTCTTTCTACGCTAAACAGCCCAGTAGGGTTCCTGCTTTCCCAAAGGAGATAACTAAGGACTTAGAAATCAAGCATATCTACCTGGTACAGCAACCAAGAACAACCAAGTTTTAGCTGCCAGTTTTCAGACAATCTTGGGCTCACTCTGCATACATTCTTCTGCAGAATGCATTAAGAAGCAGGGGTGAGAGAACCTGAAGGAAAGCAGGACTATTGGCATCAAAATTTCTAAGTCATTACTTTCAGTACAGCTTTTTCTTTTGTTGCTTCCCAGATTCAAGCACCTAAATTCCATCAGTCACCACTAACTGCCAAGCAAAACGGGTAAACCACATTATGTCCCTCCTGTACAGACTGGCCAAGTTATGCAGAATAACATATTATCATTCTTCATTATTTCTTGAGTGCAAGTGAAATGGAGTGTGAAGCAAAGGTGACAGGTACTAGTCTGGGAGATGACTGATCCTGACAATTATCAATCTTGATATTAATGTCTTGCTCTCTAACCCATACTATCTTTTAATATTTTTGTTTATCTCTTTTTATGAACTAATACAAATACTTTCACTCATTTTCTCCCTTTGCATTTTACCAAAGGGTTAATACTTCTGTGTAAAGCAGAGTGGGATTCAAGGGCAAAACAACAATCAATATTACTAGAGGCTGTGGGATGTTAATTGTCCAGCCCTGCTTCCTGGTTTGTTTTGCTGTTGGCTTTTTTTTCAAATCTTTGCCTTTATTGATTTCCTACCTCCCCACTAATCCCTTCCAGAAAAAAGGATGGCTGTCACATCTTTCTAAATGAAAGTGACAGCTCGGATGGTAGTGCTCAGGTGAACAATCATAGGCTATTTGTACCTGGAATTGCTGATGTTATTGAGGGCAAGTGCAAGTAAACAGAGGTTACCCACTTCCTTAGTTGCTACCTATCCTCCACACAAAGTGCCTCAACAGCACAGTCTGTGCATCCTAACACATCTGAACAGCAGGCACCAGAGATGCTTAGAGGTGTTGTATCTGACACTTGAGAGCTCTCTGAATTTCTGACTGCTTTCTGAGACACAACAGTGGGCACCCAGACTGCCTGCCGTTGTACACTGCAGCCCTTCCACAGAGACCTCCTGCTCTAAAGGACCCTGCATCCTTTCCCACCACTGCTGCTGCATCTGGGGGAAGGAGAGACTGCTCCTTTGGACAGCTGCTATAGAGGGGTCCTAATGAGCCTTCTTGTCTGGGAGCAGCTACAGAGGTGTATCATGTGGTCCTAGACTATGTGGGTAAGGTGAGAGTTTGGAGGAATTCCACCACAGAGATATGGCCACCACTGGCAGATTCAGGGCATTGTGGTGTCTAGCCACTACTGGCGTAGGGAAGAAGTGAGGCTACAGACACATTCCATACTTGGATCTCTGCTCTGAGACAGGAAGAAATTGTCATTTTGAACATTTTGTGGCAAATAATGAATACACGTGTAGAAATTTATTTTTCCCTCTATTTTTTATCTCTCATGTAGCACTTGTACCTGAGTATATCTTGGTCAGTGTAACTTAAGCATATCAAACACTCTCCTCCTGAAATCCAAATCTTCCAAAGTTTCATTATCACAATTTCAAGCTATAAACAGATCATATTCTAAGCAAAGGGACCAGAGCAAACACTTCAATATAACAAATATTTGCTTTGTGCCATTGTTTTATCTGACTCATATTATTAGAGTTACTGTTTTGACCACAGGTAAAACAGCAGCAGGTTGAGCAATGATCCACTGTTCTTCACAAGGAAGAAAAAAGGACAAAGTAGCCCCTGGTAACAAACATTTGTATGAGCCAGACTGTGATGCAGTAAAGGCAAAACAAACTAAAAATGTAGGGATTTGGAGTATCAAAAGGATGACTGCAAGAACAAAAAGTCACCAGTGCTGAGTGATAGATTGACACAAACACTGTGTCTTTGGAGTATGGAATATCAATATTACAAACAGATGAAAAGCAATCATAAATGAAAACAAAATCGTAATTTATCTGGAAAGACAAGAAAGTTATTAGTCAGAGGGAGGGGCATTAATTAGGACATGCAAAGTAAGTAATCACTTAGAGACACAGAGCCCATTAACAGCTCATAGCCCCAAGCTAAATTCAAATAGGAGACTCAAAAATGACACTTATACATGGTCTGACACACATGGGGTACTGCTGTGATGAAAGCAAAACTTAGTTCTGCAGTGGTTTATGAAGTATGGCAGTATCCCCCTGAAGTGCTTTGGCTTAATGATGAGGAAGATGGCAACACTGATCCAGACAAGGCAATGCTCAACCATGACCCCAGCACCCACACCACAGAGGTAAGAACTCCTCTGAGCTGAATGGCATGTTAAGGCTCTTCACAGATGAACCACTTTTCTTACACAAAAATAACATAATTTAGCTCAGGATGGTATCTTTAGACTCCTCAGAGGCTGTCACCAGGCACAAGACAGACTATCTGGTTGATGAAGTTTCCAATAATGCAAAAGAGAAGCCCTGCAATAGTGAATCTCACTGGTGAGCCTGGAGCAAAGCCTCACAGCTCACCAAAAAGATGCCACACAGAGCTTTTGAAAGGCAGGGTTAGCCAGTAGTCAAAGACTGTCTGGCCTTGCAAAAATAATGGAGTCTATCATTGCACACCTAGGAGATTCCTTGGCAACTCTTGAGTATTTAGTTAACCAGACAAGGAATACAAGCATGAAATTACTCCTGTGATTCTGAGAACATGTAAAAGCAAATGTGCATTTCAATAAGGAAATAAAATCACCAACTGGTGTGAAGTTTGCAGTTTTAAACAATTCTGTGTTGCTGAAAATCTCCAGCCATGAGTCTTCCACTCAGCTCTTCATTTCTTCATGAACACATCATGTGAGATAGAAACCACCAGAACTTAACTCACATGAATTCCTGAAAGACAAATGCCTCAGGAAAATAAGAAATGCTGAAGAGTATGAAATTTCATGACACATACTGGTTTATTTCAGAGCCCAGCAACTATTATTTCCAAAGTTGTTCAGAAAAAAGCTTGGAAAAACATAAGAGAAGTTGCTGTGAAGCAATGGAAAGCCATGGAGAAGACTCAAGCTGCAGGGATCCTTCCTTCTAGCATCCTCTGGGGAAGGAAAACCTTTGGAGAGCAGCATTACAAAAGAGATCTTGGTTTTGGCCGTTGTAGTATTTGACAGCATAGGAAAATGGGTATTCAGACTATCGCTGGAGATAACAAATCTAAAGTTCATTTCCTAAATATCAAGGGTGCCTGGAGAAGAACCTCTTAGCCACAGAAATGAGTTTATGCTGACATTCGTGGCCAGCACTGGTGGGAAGTATCAATTGTTTAGGAAGAAAATACATGTGCTGTCATACAGGGTTACTAAAGATGAAAAGGCAATTAACACTCAGGGCCTTGAATCCCTAAGGGTCACTGCCTAAGCCTCCGGAAAAATTAGTCCTTATGTTCTGTATTATTTTCTTTGAAAGACAGATTAGGACTGTATGATATATACATGGGAAATGGATACAGCTTCATGTTACTTACATTCACAAGAGATTCCCACATCCACTCTTTGGGAAGTAACCTAAGGAAGTGCAGGTTATGCAAGTGTTCCTCTGCCTTTGGTGTTTCCTATTTCATGCTGTCTGCTCTTTACTTATCCTGTTCCTTGATACAATGCTCTTGTGAGAGAGATTTAGACATGATCACATTGAAAGAGTGCAGTATTTCAGAGGTGTAGTATTTTATCTCCCCTTTGGCTTTATTGATCAACCATTAGCTTTAGATTAAATGCTGCACTGTGATTTTTATTCAGCTGCTGAAAGAACCTTGTCTATGAAGCCTAGTCTCTTATGCCTTGAATCCATTCCTTAAGGTAGGTCTAAAACTAAGCCTGAAGTTTTGGGAAGGATTGTCTTTCCCCTGCCACATTAACTCTTGCCTTTGTTATGGGTGTAACCATTAATGGTTCCATTGTGGTATGGAGAAGTATTTGTGAGGAAACTTCTCTCTCCAAGAACTGCTCTCATATGCCTCCAGCCACTCAGGAGTAAAGTAGAGACTGTGCCCACATTGGACTGCATTGCTCGTTGCCAGGACATTAGCAGATCTAAACGTTTTTGCTCAACTTTGACTTTTAAACAACTAGTTCTTTCTTTTAAATGAAGCAAAAATCATTGCAGAAAAGATTCTTGGCAGCAGTTTTTGCTCTGGCTTCCTGAGGAATGTGCTCGCTTTAAAAACTGAATGAAAAACCAATGGCACATAAAACTGCCTCATGACAATGCTGGCAGTTCTACCAGTTTCTCATCCACCCACATTTACCAAGGACTATGCATTATGTTAGAATTGTGACTTTGAAATGATAACCTCTGAGGACATGCTTTTTAATCACTAGTACCTCATTTTCCACTTTCAGAGTGTTGTGGAAGTGTTATTTGAATAGCGGGTACCAGATTTTAAATGTCTGCAGTGATTACAATATCCTGGTAGTGATAGTATCAGAAAAGTCCTTCAGCTGAGACCTTTCCAGATTCTCACACTCAAAGAAAATATTTTAGCCATCTGTTCACCTGATTTGTGCTACAGTAGAAAAGAAAAAGCTCAGTATTTTCTAGTCAGCTTAGGTCCAGTGTTCTTTTGGCTACAGAAAACATCCTATTATGGTGAAAGTTTGGGTATTCCTACTTTATATCTCACAGAATATATCCCAATTATGATGCTCAATATGACTTAAAAAAGCCTCTTAAGCAATATTGACATTCTTTCACGTTAATATTTTTTTTTCTCAGCAACTGTAAACATCAACCAGTCTACAAAGATTAAAATGTTCCTTCTCTGAATAGGAAAGTTTTAAGTTCTGTGGCTGACTACGTCAGCACCAGACTTCCAACATGACATGCAGAGCTGAAGACCCAAATTATAGGCCACTCCAAACACAAAAGTTCTAAAAACAGCCACTCCCCTCTTTCAAAAACTCTTTTGTATTCTTTCTGGTTTCTCTAAGAGCAAGTTGTTGATGATGGTATTTTCCTACTGCATTTACACAAGCCTAGAGTTATAAAAGCCAGGCAGGCAGCACTACCCAGCTGGAAGTTGATATTGACTTGCATAATGGCTGCCCCGTGAATAGGGCAGACTTCTTGCATAAACTCAGATTTGTGGGATATGACTTTTTCTCAAGCTCTGCTTGCAGCCCAAGCTTCAAGTGTGATCTACACTGGTACCTAGTTGCAGTTGTTCAGTATCTCTGAAAATCATGTGGTCCCTACACGCCGATAAGGAGCTTAATTCCATATGCTTTGCTTTGAAAAACTAGGGCTTTTTTCAGATGAAAATCTAAAAGCTATCATAGCATTTCAGATCAGTAATAAGATTTTATCAGGTATGATCCCTTTACTAGCACAATCTGTGTTTTAACATCAAGCTATTTCCTGATGAGGCTCAAACGCCTCATGCTAGACTGTTTCTTGAGTGGTGTGTCACATGCTGAGAGCAGAAGCTGACATGTCACTGCTACCACACGGCCACCATGCCAAACAGCAGCAACGATCTGACTGAAGCAGATCTACCCAGGCAGATGTGGCTAGTTATCCATGCCTCCTTCCTCCCTGCTCCTTGCTGACTTAAGACATTCACCCCTAGGGCAGTGTGGACAGGAGGTGGTTCCCACATTCATATCCAAAGCCAAACTTGGGACACCAGGCACTTCCAGTCCCAGGTCCGCACATGCAAGAGCTTGACTTCTGCCCTTGCCACAGGTGAACCTCTTTGCAAATGGGGATGGTCTGGCGTCCCTAACCAGCGCTGTGCTATGTTGCCTGCTTCTTGCAGTCATAGGCACATTTTGGTGTGTAGGATGGGCCATCAGTGATTTCACTCAGTCTCTCCTGAGAGACATGAAGCTGCTGAAAGCACTGATGCTAACCTGGGTGTTCTAGAAAGCCATCTCCACGTGGCTAATCGTCACACTGATTGGTGATAGTTTGAAATATTTGCTGTTGGAGTTCACTATCCTGAAATCATTCACGCCCACACGCATCACGAAGAGAAGAAAACGATCGCGTTCTGCGTATCAGTGCTGCAGGTATGCAACGTATATGAACGTAGTGCGCGTGACGGGGCGATACTGCATTTCCTTATAGAAAAAGAAAAGTCATAAACCCCCCCAGCGGGCGTATGCTCCCGGGGAGCGCCCTGCCGCGGGCACAGCCGCTCCGCCTCCGCCGAGGAGCGGCAGCCCCGAGGCTCCGCCGCGGCACCGCGGCACTCTCGACACTCCGCTACAATCCTCCGTGTTGTGTTGCGCCGTGCCGAGCCCTGCCGAGCCGAGCCGCGCCACACAGCCCCTCCTCTGTCCCCGCCCCAGCCGGTCCGGGCCCACCCCCCGGCGGCGGGGCCGCTGCGCCGCCGAGCCATGCGAGGCTTTAAGCGGCAGGTGCGGGGGAGCGGAGCACACGCGAAAGCGGCGGCTGCTGCGGCCCGGCGGTAGCGGCGGCGGGCGCCTTTCGGCTCGGCGGGAGCCGCGGCGGAGCGGAGCATGTCGGTGGCGACCGGGGGCAGCGAGGCGGCGGCGGCAGCAGCGGGCGGAGGCGGCGGGAACCGCGTTTTCTTCCAGAGCCCCCGCGGCGGCGGCGGGAGCGGCGGCTCCTCCGGCAGCTCTTCCCGGGAGGACTCGGTGTCGGCAGCGGCGGCCGTGGTGCAGGTCCAACAGCGGCGCCACCAGCAGGGGAAAGTGACGGTGAAATACGATCGGAAGGAGCTGCGGAAGCGGCTGGTGCTGGAGGAGTGGATCGTGGAGCAGCTGGGGCAGCTCTACGGCTGCGAGGTGCGGGGCCGGGGTTGCGGGGTCCCCGGCGCGGTTGCTGTCGCCGCAGTCCCCTCGCCCGCCGTTGCCTCCCTCGCCCCCGACATCCCCCTCCTGCCCCGAGTCGCATTTTGGCGGTGGGCAGAGGAGCGCTGTCATAGCCACCTCCAAATGACATTCCCGGTCCGCCGCCCCCACCCTGCCGCTGCCCCGCGCCTCTGTGGTGCCCCGGCTCAGGGAATGGTGAAAGGTGCCCTGTGTCCTATAGAAAGGGTGTCCCCCGTGCCCTCCCGAGGTCAACGGGAGGGGACCGCCCTTTGGGGACGGGCGGTGGCTGCCGCACGGCCGGGCATGGAAGGGTCCTTCTCCTCCGGGGGTACCCGGCGGCTGCGGCAGGTCCGGGAATACCAAGAGGTTCGCCCGCGGTGGTGATGGCCGGGAGCCGCTGTCCCCGCAGCCTTCCAGGGCAGGGCGGACCGGGGCTCCGAGGCGCCTTCCACGGGCTGGGCGGGTGTCAGTCTCCGTTAGACGAGCTGGCCCAGCGCCGGGGAGCTCGGCGGGTGCAGAGTGTGTGCTGGGCACAGGGCGAGCAGGGAGGGAGCGGGACATACGCGGGAGCTGTGCGGAGGAGGCTGTTGTAGAGGAAAGACTCCGGTGCGGGTACGGTCCCCTCTGGATCGTGGTTCTGCGTTACTCCGACCTACAGGAGCGGGGTAGATACTGGCCGGGAAATCGCAGTGAGCAATTCAGAGATCATTAGGACGAGAATCGAAAACACTGGGGGCTTGTTCGTACCTGATTTGTACGTATCAAATCTGTTTTTCTGTTACTCTGGGCAAGAGGGAGTGTTGCCAGAATGAATTCTCTTTCGTAGAGGACAGATGAGCAGGAGGATGTTTCAAGATTGTTGAAAGGAATGGCAACTGTTGTCTTCCTTGTGGAGATAACGATGTTGTAAGTAAAGGAAGTACCAGTACTTTGTTTTGTCAAAGCTTCATTAAAAATGTAGACTTTGTTATGCCCAGTGGATAGTGTCTCCCACCTCGGGTATTTACTCTTATAAAGGATCAAAACCTTAGGGCTAAAGTGAGGTTCACACGTACTTTTCCCATTAGTAGTCCAATTCACTTTTGTTAGAGAATTCTGAAGTGAGATTTGTTGAAGCCAGATGTGAATTTTGCAACTAGCATGTCCAGGAGCCAACATCTCACTCCTGAGCATGCTGGAGCTGGGAAGAAAAGAGCTTGACGGTCCTTGAGGTGTGGATGTCTTGAGTGGATGTGAAAATATAAATAAACTGAATGGAATATCTAGCACACACATAATACAAATGTTTAAATGAACTCCTTTAATCTCAAAAGTGATTTATTGTCAAATATGTTAGAATGACACATAAAAAATGTTCATGTGTCAGGTTAAACCTCCTTCCTAACTATTCACATCCATGAGCTGTGGGAAGGAAAGATACAAACGGAAACTCCAGTTAAAAATGATAAAAATAAGGTTCTTATACTTTGTCTTGGTGTGACTTGCCTCTCCAGTCTCATGACTCGTTTGGCCGCATGGCCCGGAGGCTGTGAGGATTTTTCTGAGGCCGGAAGTGTTTGCAGTTGTTTGTGTGAACTGATGATTCTGTGCCTGTGCAGGCTGATAACGTAGTTAGTGTCTGGCCTGCTGGATGTGTCCTCTAGTTTGACTCTCACTGTTCAAAAACACCAGGCCTGCTTGGGCTGTGTGCTTTTACAGGTGAACTTGTTCTGATCATAGGGAAGGATGTGGTATATAGGACCAAAGCAAAGCCCAATAGAATTGTTGCTGCTCTTCACAATATTCAAATCACAGGCTTGTTGGAGGAAAACCCTTGATTCTTGCACTTATTATAGTTGTTGCTTCCAACTAAAGTAGAAGGAGGTCTGCTTTAGAAGGTCTCTATTAAGGTGGAGACCATATATAGCTGCATAAAAACAACTTGTTTGATGATTTAATTTCTGAAGTGACTTTTAGGGGTAAAAGTGGTTTAGCATAACAAATCTAAAAAAATGTTTTTAGATTTGAAGGCCAAGGGCAAAATGTTCAAGTCCTCTTCTGCTCTTCTTTGCTGTTATGCATGAACTCTATCCAGAGTCAGCACAGATGATGGTAGTGAAAAGGTCAAGCTATTAATATGCTATCAGAATAAAATTGAAGATGTATGATGAGTGTAGTGATTAAAGACAATAGCAATTTAATGCAAGATGCTTTGCTTGAATCTGCTTGCATTACTTCTAGGCTTAGAGATGTAGCTCTCAGGCTGAAATTTAATCACCTATGCAGACAGTTAATAACCCTGTCTGAGGGCAGGTTGGGAGGGGGTTGGGAATTGCTCACTTCAACTTCTGTGGAAGATCTACAGTAACTTCCCAATGCAATGACATTTAATTTCTGTAACAATCGAAAATCTTCCAGGTTGTCAGAAATAGCCATTGAATTTTTAATCCTGGAAGAGCTAACCAGTGTCAATGTTTCACTGCTATTCTGATTCAGAGCTCTATTTCTAAGGAGCCATGCACTTCATTTCTGGGAAGAGCAGAAATAAGTCGAGGGTGCTTGCAGTTTGGTGCACTGAATGTAAGACTTGCATGTCTCTTTGTGGGACTGCATAAATGTAGTGCCTGCTCACTGTTTTCCATTTAAATAATGTTTGCTATTATGCTGAAATTCATCAGTAAGTGGATACTTGCAGAAAGACTCCCTTTATTCAAAACTAAACATGTACTCAGTCTCTCAAGTACTTGCAAGTTAAGTCAGCTATAAGCCTGTCTTGGCGTGGTGACAACATTTAGGAGATGAGGTTAGGAAATAATGAGACAGGTTTGTTTGTGTTCTTTTTCTAGTGGATCTTGTCTTTACTGGTACATTTTTAGTTTTAAAAATTGGATGCCAAGTGATATAATGATGTTGGGGATGTGACAGAAGGAGATATTTGAGACTATTTTTAATGCAGACCTCAGTTATATGGCACAGAGATTAGCTTTAGAAAGGTTACTTCCACATCATGCAGACTTTAGGGGTAAAAGACCCTTTACCTGAATAGTAAAGGTTATCAAGGTAGAAAACTTTAATAGGACCAGAGAGACTTAAGCAGGATTTGTTTGGCACCAGAACCTGCCAGGCTAATGTACTCAGGTCTGGTGCTTCAGGTGACTATGGATCTGTCTGTTTGCTTCTGGGACTGCTTCATTAAAAAAAAAAAAAAAAAAAAAAAAAGTTTTATAACGTGTTTGTTCTGGTTTCTGTGAATGCTGAAACTGAGGTTATAGTTGCAGGTTAGTATATTGAAAATGCAATCCCTTAATTGCAGGACTTGAACTGGCTTCAGTGTTGACCTTTATTAGGGATCTTGGTACTAAATATAATTTCTTCACAGATGCTTTTGTTTTGGGCTAAATCCATTATTGGTTAGGAATTGCAGAATAAGGCTGCACAGAACAACTTACATCATCACTGTTCATTCTCTGATGGTTTGCAACTTGTAGTTCAGCATGAAAATGGTGACAGACCAGTTTTTCTGATGTATAATCTATGTTGTGTGCACCTGCCAAACTTGTATGACTTTGTATATGGAAAAAAGAGACCACTGGACTTCTCCCCAGAAACCGTTCAATTTTGCAGGTCAATTTCTGTGCTCTAGGGTCTTGTCTATCTGGAATTACAGCATTTGCTACAAATAGCACACAGATTTTTGCACAATACTGAAGAAAGATTTTGCTTGTGCTACGGGTTTGTTGCTGAATGTTTTTTAATGTAGAGATTTGCATGTGCAAATCAAGTGAGCCCCTAGACTTTGCACTCTAAAAGCTGAATACTTTGCCTTCTGAGATGTTGCTGAGTTTAGCTGAGTAATCAACTATTTTATTAGAGTATGTCTAATGATGTATGGAAGTCAGTGCTTGGCAGGGGATATGATGTTGGTCTGGAAGTACCAGAGTGTTGTGTCCAGGCTTATTTTTCCATTCCAGGAATGGAAATTCCCTGAGATTGTGTTTAAAAAGTCACTGTAAAATAAAATACAGTTGGAAGGGCCCATGCATAAAGGCCCTTCAGGCATTTCCTTTAAGAGTACAAATCCATGTCAGACTGAGAATTGCTATGTGTAAGATTTTCTTCTGTCTTCTGGTACAAATACTGTAATGACAAGAGTGGTATGAAGCACTGAAATGGGTAAGAGATTTCCTGTTGGCAGTGGATGGTGGGAGTGAAGGGAGCAATTTAACTCAGTCCTGCATGGATCAGAAGCTTCCTTCGCCTGGTTGCTCAGTGACTGCAGAGCTGGAGAACACCCTCTTTGTCTTCCTGAAACTGCTGGGATATGCTAGCATTTCCCTCCACACACTGTCTTTTCCAAAACAGCCTGGTCAGCATGCTGCTGAGGCTGCCATATGGTGATGTGGACCTGATGGTATGATCAGGTACTACTTACGCCTCAGGCTCTAGTGAGATAATGTTTGGAATTCTTCATTCATCTCTCAGAAAGGCATTTGTTAAGTAAATCCACTGAATAAAACACTACAGAAATGAACTTTTGCCTACAGTCTCACTCTTTGAATAGATTTCTTCTAACTTGGACTAAGATCTCAGAAATGGAAATTGCATGTGGATTCCTTTCGAAGTGGGTTAGAAGCGGAAAGAGGCTGAGAAGGACCTGAGAACTAGAGAGAGTGTCACTCTAAAAAGATGCAAGTTAGTAGGAGGTGTAATACAGGATTTCTTTCTTTGTCAGATTGAATGTTAAAGTTTAGATGCATTGGAGTAACGTACTTGTAGGTCCACCAAATTGCTTAGAAATTTATTTGGATTATTAATTTTGGATGGCTCTTAGAGATCTCCATGTAGTACAGCACAAACTTTGGTTATCTCCCTCTCTTGAGAGCAGGGATAACTGTACAACATACTTGTGTCAGCTGAAGGGTTGCTGTGATGAGACCTGTAAAGGACACAGGAAACACAGGTGTAGCAAAGGCTTATTCTGTCATGTATCAACCACAGAAATGTATTTGAATCCCAAGAGCAGAAAATGGGAAGCCTAAGAAACACATGTTGTTTTAAAACAAACCTTGTGAAATGCATGCAGTTCTTGTTAGAGGAATAGGCTTAAGGATCTGTGAGGGTCGAAAGCACCTGATAGTGATAAAGCCAGAACCTTTTGTTTCTAAATGAACTTCTTAACATCTCGACTCAAGTTCTAAAGACACTTCTCTAGCAGGAAATATACCACTATTCAGCTACTGAACTTGCCTTCTTTTTGCATGCAAAATGTGTAAAACAGTGCAAAGGAATGTAAGGACAGAAGTTCATCACAGTCAAGTGCAAGGTTCTGCACATGGGTCGAGGCAGTCCTAACCACAAATACTAGTGGGGTGGAGAATGGACTGAAAGCAACCCTAAGCAGAAAACTCGGGGGTGTTGGTTGACAAGAGCCTCAGCATGAGCTGGTGATGTGCACTTGCAGCCCTGAAAGCCAGTTGCATCCTGGGCCATATTAAAAGCAGCATGGCCAGCAGGTCAAGGGAGGCAGTTCTTCAGCATTTACTTTACTCTTGTGAGACCCCACCTGGAGTACTGCATCCAGCTCTGGAGCCTCTAGCATAAGAAAGACATGGACCTGTTGGAGTGAGTCCAGAGGAGGGCCACAAAGATGATTGGGGGCTGAAGCACCCCTCCTGTGAAGGCCAAGAGTTGGGATTGATCAGCCTGGAGAAGAGAAGGCTTCAGGGAGACTTAGAGGGGGCCTGCAAAGACGCTTGAGAGGTGCATG
Source organism: Parus major (assembly GCF_001522545.3). Lineage (NCBI taxonomy): Eukaryota > Metazoa > Chordata > Aves > Passeriformes > Paridae > Parus > Parus major. The sequence goes on along the minus strand of NC_031770.1, from coordinate 56,347,127 downwards.
CAGTGAGAGGCCAAGGAGGAATGGCCTTAAACTGACAGAGGACAGGCTTAGATGAGGTATTGGGAAGAAATTCTTCACTGTGATGGTGGTCAGGCACTAGAACAGGTTGCCTAGAGAAGTTGTGAACTTCCCATCCCTTGAAGTGTTTAAGTTGAACTTGGATGTGGCAGGCTTAGTGGAAGATGTCCCTGCCCATGGCAGGGGGATTTGAACTAGATGAGTTTTAAGATCCCTTCCAACCCAAACCTTTCTATGATTCCAAGAAAATAATTTTTCTACTATTTGATCTTTGTTTAGTCTAGATGTCATTTCTGCACTGGTCAAGGTTCATTGTTTTATCTGAATCAGCATCACTATTCTTGACTTCCAGTTTAAAGCTTTGCAACACAGATTATCTTTCAGCAGCTATTCCATAGCATTTTTTTTTGTCCTTTTTCTCTCTGTTCAAGATTCAACTGGTCTCTTTGCTGAAGCAGTAGGTGTGGTTGTTTTATAACAAGGTGAATAAATAATTGATTGCTTACATCACTTAAGATTTTATAATTGTACGTCTTATTAACAGTAGCTTCCAATCTTTGTGGCTACAGAGACTCTTGTGCCTTTAGGCAAATTGTTTTACATAGAGCCAGTACTTGATTATCCAGGATAACAAAGGAGAAAAGGGGTTGGGTGGGAGAATGTGGATACAATGGAAAAACTCTGCATGCTATGAATCATGCAGTGAATGTGCAGCTGAAAGGGAAGAGGGGGAACTGGTCATTAGTCTACCCTTTTTTACCCAGGTTTACCACAAAAATTCATTATATTGCTTTTGGACTTGAGTGTAGCTTGGATGTGTCTGTACTTGTAGCACAATTTAACTACAACATGGATGATCCATCCACAGATAGCTGAGAGCAGGTTACATTGCGCTTTGCTGAGGATGCTGGGCTGATTTGGGCGCTGTTGGTGCCTTGAGCTTTTTACAGCATTCCCCATTGGAGGATCCCAGAGTTCTTTAGCAGCAAGTATAAATATAACTTCACATTACCTTGAGTAAAAAAAGGGAAAGTAAGAAAAATTTGCATGTGGGGGGAAACAAGTGGCAAAAGCCAAGAAAAAGGCTGAGTACATGATGTCTTTTTTTCCTCCATCTTCAATAGTAAGGCCATTGTTCTCTGGATACGCGGCCCTGTGAGCTGGGAGATGAATGGAGAGCAGAATGAAGCATAACAGCCTTGTAACCCTGTGTTATGACAGAGTGGAGTCTCTCTCCTTTTTTCTCTGTGCTTTGCTTTAGATGATGTAACCTGTGTTGTTGAAACAAATGCCTGAAACAAAAATAACCGTGTTTAAATGAGGAAAATACCTATTTCATGGAATGTTTGACTCCTCTTAAAAGGCGTAGGAAATATTTCTAAATAGGTCTTTTATCTAAATAAAAAGATGTGAAATTAAGTCTTACTTCAACTAGAACAAGTAATGTCATAGTTTACTCTTGCGACCACTCTAAACTCACTCTCTTTTGAGTCATACCTTGCAAAGACTGGCTAAGGTCCTGGTTGCATTCTCATAATTCTCCCTTTAGAACAGGTTATCAGCCACTTTAAAAACATTGTAAAGGGACTTAAAACCCAACCAAAAAACCCTATGTGGTTTATAGAGCATACTGCTGTATATATTGTGTATGTTACATAATATTCTGACGTTGTGGGAGATACCAATGGGGGGAAAAAAAAAAGCTATCCCATCTCTAACCTGATTCCATCTCAGTTATGGACCCCTTGTCTCTTGTCACTACAGGTGATAAAGCAGCAGTAGCAATATCAATCCATTCCTCCAATCTTGTGTCTTGCCTGCAGTATTCAAAAGCAAAGTTGTCATTTTTCCCTGCCTCACATCTAACTCCAGAAACTTCTATTTGACAGCATAAATTGAGCAGGTTATACGTGGCCATCCATCTTTGTCAGTGCAAATTTTCGCTGCCTGTTTCAAAATGTTAGAAGCTTCTTTTGCTGTTCTCCCATGTGACACATGGAATTATGGAAGTCAAGATTCCTAGAACTTATTAATGCTGGAGAAGGGGTGTAAATTCTTAATTGTATGCAGTCCATACAGCAGTAATAGGACTGCGTTTCAAAGGATAGAATAAATTTAACCTGTTAAAGATCTTCTTCGAACAAGAAATTGTTTGGGCAGAGGTACACACTAAAACATATAAAATCTTCTTTGAAGTGATAAGTATTTAATTGAGGATCACATTTCATTAGCAGAACTGTTACCTCCCCTTGCTGCTCCACCACTCCCTCCCACCCTGGAAGCATGATATCTGTCCTAGGAACCAGTTCAGCACGGCATCTTAAACTATTTTCAAGGAACACACAGATCACAGCCCCAGAAGGCATCTTGTATATTTTCAATCCATGTGATATTTATCAGCAGCATAGAGTAGTGGATCTAAATATAGAGAAAAACTGTAACATGTTACTATAGGTCTTTAATTATTAGAATGCTTGTAGATGATTTATTCAGTGTAATACTGTTCAGCTTGTAAAGCAAAGATAGTATAAAAGATAGCATTAATTAAGAGGCCTAATGATAAGTAAGTGAATAGCTAGTGTGGATAGTGGTGCTAGTCTAGAGGTGACACTTCTAGTGGTGACTCACAAGAGTTTGCCATTCTAAATATGCTGCCAATGAGAGAATCACACACTTCAGTCCTCTGTGTTGGACTTCATAAGTGCAAATGATGGCCCAATCAATGCCTAATGAAAATCCTCTTACCAGACTGTCTTAATAGGATTACTTTCCAGAACACAGAACTGGGAAGGATCTCCTAGGTCACATGGTCTGCATTGTTACTTGCAGATAAGCTCTTTGCATTTGATATAATTTTTTAATGGAGTAACTCAGTTATATGGTGCTTCTTTCCACATAATTTCATGTATTTAAATATGACTTTTAAACCCTTTAGGCACTAGGATCTTTCCCATCCCTTCCATAAAATATAGAAAGACATAACCAAAAGACCAATACTTGGTTGGAATGAGCTTGCTTGGACTTTCACTCTGAGGTGAAATTTAAACAGATTGTAAATGTGCTTTACTGCCTTTTCTTACTGTGGGCATCATCATACTTAAGTGATGACCACAGCTGAGGGCAGAAGTATTAAGACAGAGATTCTCCTGTAGGTCACTTACTACCTTATAACAAAATCCATCTTTTGAGTATGTTTGCAGACTCAGGGAGAAATATGCTTACTAATATTTCATGGAATTAATTTAGCATTTCTTAGAAAATATGTTAGTGGCTTAAGATCCTAACTTATTTTAGCACTTGAATGATAATTTTTTTGAGTTGATATCTAAATTAACTCTAGCATGATACAAGTGATTATTTCTGCTTTAGATGACTAGTATATAACATTTTGACACACTTACTTTAAACACAGAGAATGCCCTGAACCTTTACAGTTAGTTGCTTTACATTTTAAAAGATAGTACCTCAAGTACATAGTGCTTTTTTTTTTTTTTTGTCAGAAAAAAATTCCAGATGTTCTGGAATAAACTGTTGTGTCTTTTTGTGTTTGTTATGCTGGTAGTAATCATGTCACTTTAGGTTTATAGTTAAATTTTGTATTCCTGTTTTAGGTGTGTTGAGGTAAAACTGCTTAGTATTCTTTCTTAAAACATTAACGAAGCTCCCTAGAATGTGGATTATGTTGATACTGAAAATTGAATCCTTTCTGAGTGCAGAAACTGGTGAGGGGAAGGAGTGCTGTTGGTAACTAGTTCACAGGCAGCCAGAAACATTCCAGCTCTTACTTCAGCTGTTGCTGCAGTACTGTCTAGTCTGCTTAGCTAAAGATTTAATCAATTTGCTTACAGATAACCAACTACTTTTTGTTTATTAAACCCAAACTCTTAGGCAGGAGATTTGCTTTAGTGTCTTGAAGTAATAGCAATAACTAGTGCATTCATTTATACGAGGAATCAAGGCATCAGTCTTTCACTGTATAATGTTGAGACTGTCTTGTCTCAGGTTGGGGGCAACAGAGGCTTCCAGGACTAGTTCTGTAAAAATCAACAGCTAAACAACATTTCTGCCTTTTTTCCCCCCCCAGTATATCTCTGAACATTTTCATTTTTTTAAATTTTTTTCTTTTTTTTTCTTTTTTTCTTTTTTTCCCTTTTTTTTCAATTTATCAAATTTCACCTTAACATATGTAATGAATACATTTAGTATTAGAATTTTTAGCTCATACTCTTGGTTAGTAGTTTGCAGTGCATTTAATGTAGCAAGTGGAGGGAGGCAGGCAGGACTATGTGCCAAAATACTTTTCTGGGAATCTGACAGTGATAAGAAGCACTGGAATCAAACAGGGGTCCTATATAGTCTTTAGCTCCCTTCTCTTTTTGTCATCCTCTGTGGGATAGTCACAGCAGGTTATGCCACCTCCTGGATCTGGAGTTGTTTGTGAATTCATTTTAAAGATCCCTCAGGCACTTTTCCATGTTTTGCAGTTCAGGGACTTGCCTGTGTAGCCAAGTGGTGTCTCTGGCCCCCGGGGAAGAGGAGTGTCTGCTTTAAAGCATGTTAGAACTCCTGCTGATATTTCTTGACACCACTGGACCAGAGCCAAAATGCATTGACTGCCAGTCCCTGGCCTGCCTGCTGCTCCAAATGAGTATCTGGGGGGGAGGGAGAGTCGTCACTCCGTAGAGCATACTGCTATGCCCAGGCACCACTTGGAGGAATGACTTCTTACAAACCATGAGAAACTCTCTGTATCTCTTGTGCACTAAATTTCTTCAAAAATACTGCATTGCTTCTAGATTCTGCAGGATGTGAGTGCACTTGTTTCTATACCACTGAATAAAACATCCCCCCCACCTCCCCAGCCCCAGAAACAGACTTCTTGTCTCTTGTGTTAAATCTTACAGGACCTTATACTTCTGGCTAAATAAATAATGGTGGTTGAAAACTGTCTCCTGTTCCAACCAGTAACACTTTAATTGGCTGGTAAGACAAAAATGTGGTGAGAAGACTATTGAGTGTGTCAGATGCACGATGTACCCAAACTGTATGACTTTTATTGCAGTAGTCAATTTACACGCAGCTTCTCAGTGTAAAGAAAATCAATGCTGGAGACTAACAGATTGTTTTTACAGGGCTGCTGAAACTGAGATGAGGAGAGCCATTTAGAGGCCTCATTATATCACGTGCTCGTTCCTTGTGTTCTTTCAAACAATCTGATGGAGTAATTAATCCTTGAAGTGCCCCAAGAGGCAAACCTACTTAATTGCACTGCTGTTTAGCTTAAATTCCCAGACTGCAAAGGACCTGGTGTTAATCCTTTTTGATCAAATTTTTTTCATGGAGTGTATGTATATATATTCCTTAGGTTGTTTTCATCTCCTCTCTTAAACAAAAGCAATCAGTCAAATTTGACCTAGTGTGGCATGGTCCTAGTCATTATTGCATTCTTGCTGTAGGCAGAATTATGTACAAATTGCAGGGAAGCACTCAGCTGCACTTGTGTTGCTTGGAGATGGAGAGTGACCTACTGTTGTGAATTGCAGAAGGTAGGTATGTCCTGTGACTACTATGTGAAAAGTCATTCCACTTCCATAGTCATCAAGGCAGCAACATTTATGGCTGGTGGCTTAAGCTCTGTGCCTTTCAAGAGTGACTAGGTAGCAGTGATTTGGTGTACAGCATGTATTTGCTACTACTTTCTGCTTGACATGGAAGTGGATGATCACAAAAAACATGTGTCCTTCCTATCTGCTTTGGAGTGTTTTAACAGAAGTGACATCCAGGCATAGAATTAGCACATCCTATTTTTGTTTTGAGAATACAAGGCATTTGTTTTGGAGACAGCACTTGATTTTCAACAAAGTCTTGTTGAGATTGGATCCATGTTACGGATATGGTTAGGAAGCGTTGAATGCTCAGTAAAGTCTGTGATCAATGCTTCGTCTTGATTTAGCAATTTCACACTCCAGTGATTCCTTTAGACTTCTGTAGAGATGCACAAATTAGACAACAATTCCTTAACCAGCATGATCTGGATATATTTGGAAAAGTTGAAGTCGTTTTGACAGTTCAGTTATGAAAAATAAGCAGAATAGCAGTGCTAGTACTGAAGAAGATTAAATGAAGTCTGACTGGGTATCAGTTCCTTCTCTATGCTTACTAGTGACACTGAAGTTGCAGAGTGCAAGGTTCTTTGCATAATGAGCAGAGAGATTTAATTTTTTTTTTAAAATTAACGTTATGGACAAATGGAATGCCTGGTATGCTCCACTATGACTGGCAGTTTCTTCTTGGAGAAATGGGTATTTTGGTAGAGTAAAATTTTTTTTCCTCTAATCACATCATCTTGCCAATGAACTTTTTTTCTGTGTTGTGCTAAAGGTGATAGAACTGCAGCCATTGAGCAGGTGATTGACTTTACTTATTGAAGTTATGGACACCATGAAGTGGAAGATTCAGAATCTTGTGGCATTTGCCCTTGTATTTCATGTGATGCTTGTTTTTCACCACTTAGTAGCAATGGCATGGATCCCAGAGAGGTGCTCTGCCTTGTGTCTTGCCCACATCCCCACCTGCTGGCTGTATCCCCATGTTCACTGCCTGTGGCTCTAGGGTAATTTATCCTCTTAGAATGCTTACCACAAGGACACATCTCCTGCCTTGAGAACTGCTCTGAAGTGTAAGTGCCTGAGAAGTTGGAGCCGTTGGTAACTTTTTTAAAAACTATTGTTCTAGCAAGTCATAACTGTCCTAGCTGTCATAAACACCATGCCTTTTATAGTGAAGAATAAATACACCTCTGTCCTCTAGAGCTTGCTCTGTCTGTCTCTGCAGTAGGCAGCAGACAGTTTTCCACTGCCTCTGAACCAATGGAAAGTGCTGGGTTATCAGGGCCACGTGGAAAGAGATTGGAAAAGAAAGTGAAAAGTTATGAGGACCTGGAGAGGTAGAACTAAGGTAGAGATGGCAGTATGCACATATAAAGTGTATACTAGACTGCCTGCCTTGTATCCATATTTTTCCAGGTTATTTATTTCAGTAGTGTGTACTTTGGATCCAGGTGTGTAGGTGAATGTCTCTCTGGCCAAATTCTGCTGGCTTGCTTGTGCCAGTTTGATAAATATGAGTAATTTTTCTTCTGGCTTGCTTTCTTCCTGTGCCCTCAAGTCCCTGATTGAATTTGTCCCCTCTGTCTTTCTCTACTAAAGACTCACAGAAATATTCACAGTAGTGAAAGAGAGAATTTCATAAGTCAGGGATTGTAGGGACAAATGAGATTGACAGTAGTTTGCTATAAGTTTGCTTCTCTTGCTCTGGAATTTTGTATTTTAGGAAGACGGAGGTAGATTAGAGGGAGAAGTAATATGGTTGCAATCAACAACTGCTGGTATTTCTACAATTAGTGATGTCTGTACTTCTGAATCTAAAGATACATGACATACTGAAATGCTTCTAAAGCATTTGCCCAGTGTTTTTTGTAATTTGTACATCAGATCTGGGCAAGTGTCTTCAGGTAGACTTGTACAGTCTATTCCCAGTAAATGATATGGTCTTTGTAGATGGCTTTTCCTCAGACAGTTCTGGGATGATAGGTGTTCAGTAAGGTAAGTTGTTGATGGCCATATGGACTTCCTTATGGAACAGGAGCCAGGTCCCAAGATCTGAGGTGCTGGCTACAGCAAAAATGAAATGACAGGTTTGAATTGATGTTCTGCACTCTGTACCTCTTAAAGGCATGTTATGAGGAAAATTTTTAATAGAGGAGATTTTCCACTCACGAAACTCAGCTAAACACTTATTTAATTTTAGTACTCCACCTCTGATACAGATGGTAAGTGTTAGAAAATTGCAGTCTTCCACATTTATTGTTGAAGTGACCTGTTCACCCTGTCACATTATGGCATCTGCTTTTATTATGGAATGCCACAATTTTCTCATCCTTTTGACTTTAAAAAGATAAATTATGAAAAGGCAAAACCTGAACAATATATGCAGTTATTTCATAGCACTGAACTGGAGAATTAGGGATGTATTTTGGAAGCACTGTAACAGACTGGCTGGCTATGCCTTGAAAAAGCATATTTCTTCCCTTTTCATTTTCACAACTGCAGTGTTAAGCATAAAAGCAGTGAAGTTAGAGTATGTCTGACTCTGTCCTCCCACACTGGCTTGTTTTTCATGTCATACGATTGTTTTAGGAGTCATCCATGTTTATGTGGGTTTTGTTTTTGGCTTTGATTTTCAAATGGTCAGTTAGCAATCAACATTAAGAAAGTTGCATGAAAGCCTAGCCTGGGAGTTTCTTGCCCTGGAAGACAAAATACATCGACATATATAGACAAGGCAAAACAAGGAAAGCCATCTGTGCGTTAGCGAAGACTGCCTTGCTGGGTAGCTGTGCACAGAGCAGTTGGCTTTCAGCTCTGCTGCTGTAGATGAGAGTCTGGTGCTGTAGAGTCTTTGCCTGCTGCAGTCTAAGGAGAAAGGGAAGAATAATAGCAAGTGGAGGTTGTGTGTTACTGGAGAGGAATTAATATATGCAAAAATATTCTCGTTTGGCATGACTTTGACATTGTGTTGGAGATATTGCAGGAAATGAGACATGGAGTGGAAGTTGAAAGAAAAGGAGTGTGACTTCTTGTCTCCTCTCTTCTGATATTCAAATTCTCCCCACTCAAATCTTATAATGCTCAGTGTAGAGCAGTAGTGATGCTGGAGCTGACTTCTGATAAAAATGCAGCTACAGAACAGTAGTATTGCTGGTGAGGCTGTCTGGCAGTGAGGGAAATTAAACCTGGGCACCCTTGGGAAAGGAGGATGGTTGTGGAATCATAGAATTGTTTAGGTTGGAAAAGACCTTTAAGATGAGTAAGTCCTAACATTAACCTACCACTGCCAAGTCTGCCACTAAGCCATATCCCAGTGCCACATCTACATGTCTTTTAAATACCTCCAGGTATAGTGACCCAAACAATTCCTTGGGCAGCGCATTTCCATTAAGAAGTTTTTCCTAATATCCAATCTAAACTCCCCTGGCATGGCTTGAGGCTGTTTGCTCTTGCCCACTCAGTTGTTACTTAGGAAAAGAGGCCAACACTTCCTTTCAGATACCTGTAAGGAGCAAAAGGTCTCCTTGAGTCTCCTTTTCTCCAGGCTAAACAACCCCAGTTCCCTCAGCTGCTCCTTTTAAGACTTCTGCTCCAGACCCTTCACCAGTTCTATTGCCCTTCCCTGGAAATACTTGCAGCACCTCGCTGTCTTGCAGTGAGAGGCCCAAAACTGAACATAGGATTTGAAGTGTAGCCTCTCCAGGACTCAGTACAAGTCAATGATCACTTCTCTTGCCCTGCTGGCTGGAGTATTTCTGCTACAGGCCAGGATGCCATTGGCCTTCTTGGCCACATGAGGACACACTGGCTTGGGTTCAGCTGCTGTTGACCAGCACTGCCAGGTCCTTTTTTAATGAGCAGCTTTCCAGCCACTCTTCCCCAAGCCTGTAGTGCTGCATGGGACTGTTGTGACCCAAGTGTGGGACCCAGTTCTTGGCCTTGTTGAGCTTCAGCCCAACAATCCTGCCTGCCCAGATCCCTCTGCAGAGCTTCCTACCCTCCAGCAGTTCAACATTCCCTCCCAACTTAATGTCATCTGCAAACTGCCTGAAGGTGCGCTCAATCCCCCATCCAGATTATCGGTAAAGACATGAAACAAGACTGATCCCAGTACTGAGCTCTGAGGGGACACTACTTGTGACCGGCCAGTGGTCAGCAGCCCTGTGTGTGGCTCCCCGGTGCTGGGCAGGAGGTGTTCCTTGCATGAGCTCAGCTGGGGATGCCTCTACCAAAAATGTCTGCAAAAAATGGTATTTGGTGGCAGGTCTGCTCTTCAGTGTTGGTTCATGCAGCGATCTGGCAGTGCTGCGCGGGGCTCACCCCAGCGTGCAGCCCTGGGCCTTGCTGCAGGTTCCCCAGCACGCTCACGCCACGCCTGTTCTGTGGGAGTTGCCTGGAGCAGGAAATGGCAGCCAGGGCCTGTCCCACCCCCGGCCAGGAGCACTGGGGCAGCCCCAGCCCTGGGCGTCTCCCTGTGGCTGAGCCAAGGGCAGGCTGGCATGTGGGTCCGGCTCAGCAAGGCCTGTGGCTGGGCAGGGCTGTGGGGAGCTGGCGAGGCTGGGCAGGGGCTCATGGCTGACATGGGGGCTGTGGCTCATGGCTGACATGGGGGCTGTGGCCACAGCCCTGCGGCCCAGGCTCTCCAGTTTGGCTTCCCGGTCCGGCTTTCCTGTGGGTGCAGCCTGTTTTAGGATACATTTTTATGGGATGCTTTGGGCCTGGGTGTTTATGAAGGCTGTTGGGTGCAAATAGAGGAAGTTTGTCCTTGAAGGGAAAGCTCCAGGTCTGGATTGCAGACTCTAGTGCAGGGCTGTGGGGTATGTTAACATCTGTGTCATGACTGAGCATTTGAAGAGGTCGGTGCAGACCCAGCTTTGTTGTCATAACCAAAGTGGCCATATGGACCCTGATGAGAAGGTGTGTGTTGCACCATTAATTTAGTTTTCATGTAAAGACTTGTTTTTTGAAGTGCCTTTGTTCAGCCATGAATCCCATTTAAACGTCAACTTCTGAAGCCGTGTTTCTTATTTTAATTTCCTCAAATCATAACAGTTTGATATACTGAAAGATTTTGCTTGCTACAGAGTCTTTGTTGCTGAGGCTGAAATAGCTGTAAAAGGCAGAGCAGGAGACAGGAAAAGAGAAGCGGGGCAGGCAAGCCCAGAGTCCATCAATGCTGCTTGGAGGCCCTGCAGTCTTGTTGGGGACTGGCTGGAGGTGTTAAAAGGAGAAAAGAAGTTTCTTCATGAGTACTATAACTGATCCACTATTCCTCCAGAAGCTGGCCATGCAGTCTCCTCCCATCACTGGCATGCAAGTGGAGTGGTAGGTAATGCAGGATTAGAGGAAGTACAGGAGCTGATTGCTTTTCTAGTTGTGTCTTCATAATATTTGGAGTACTACTTGACCTGCAAAGATTCCTGTAGGTAAGAAAAAAATATTAAATTTGCTGGATAATAGTTTCTTTGCAGCAGTGTAAACTGATCTTGACTGCTGCTGTGTTATTGGTGCCTTAAAGAAAACTATCAGCAGGCTAATGGCAGCTTTGAAAACAAAAATTTAGCCTGCTTCATCCTATTCATGTCCAAAGAGATGAACATTTCCAATCCTAATGATCCATTTGACTGCCAGGATTAAACACATCTCAAGAAAAATTATATGCAGTTAAACTAGAAGAAGCCTGTTAATGTAACACTGAAGCTGTGTGACTGGGGACAGTCAAGCAACTGGAAGACAGGTCTTTAGAACTGAGGTTGGTTTTCATTTGACTCTCAGAGAATTTTATTCTTCCTGTTTCCCAGATAAATATTTACATTGCTTTAATTCTGAAGCACAATCTGAAGTGCTCAAAGGTTAATGAACAAAGCTTCAGTACTAAGGGCTAGCTAAGTATTTCCTCTGTGTCAGAGATGGAAACAATCACTTTGTGACACACATGCTTGATGGTAAGATCCTACTGGCAGGTTGTTGGAATGATTCACCTGTTTTAAGTTGTGTCTAATTGTAGGACCACCCCCATTTACTGTTTGTAATTCGTTTCCTAAGAATGAAGTTCCTCACTCTTCAGAAACAAACTTCCTTGTGAATTGCAAACTTCTGCAGGATAGCAGGCTTGTAATACACAAATTTATTTGGTGTTCAGCTGGCATGTCTCTTTTGTGTGCAAGACAGCCTTGCATGTAAAACACAGCCAGATGCAGAGCAGGTGCACTGGCCTGGGCTCCTGGATCCGGTGCACTCTTAAACTGCATGGATCGCTGTGTACTTGGGCACTTCAGTCCCATATGCCTGTTGCTAGGACCACAGGTGTCTTATTCCAGTGGGTTTTTTCCTGCATTAAACTGAGCTGCTTTTTATTTCCCAGGGAATTGTGGGAACTTGTCTGTTCTTGTTCTTGTTTTGAGGGGAAAGGGAGGAAGATATTGTGGGAAAGCATCAAATAACTGAATTTGCTTTAGGGCTGAAATCAAAGGGCTATAATCATCAAAAGGTGGAAGAGAGCTAGCCCACAAGAAAGCAGCAGTGAGGGTTTTGCCTGTAACTCCAAAAAGGCCAGGGTGGCTGGGAACGGAGCCCTGAATGCAAGGTGGACTGACTGCTTAAGTGAGTGAGTGGGAGCTCCTTTGGAGCAATGCCTGAGTAAAGGCCAAAGCTGACTTGGTATGGAACAAAATGTTACAAGAAGGCCAGAACAGTTTCCCATGAATAAAAGACAAATGAGACAGTTACTGTTGCCTTGGCTTCTTGGGCAATGTGAAGATGTTTTGCTGTAAAACTTTGGCCCAGAGCAATCACTCTTCTCACCTAAAACAGATTGAATGTATAGATAACATAAGCCACCAAGCTGCTCTTACTGAGAGATTGGTAATTTTTAACTGCAGCTTGTTTCCCTGTACATTTGGAATCTTGTAGATTGGAAGCTCAACCAGCTATTATTTCTCCTTTGGCTCTATCTGAAGTGTTTCAGGACTTCATATGAGTATTCCCTACTTGAGTGCATACATGGAGTTTCAGTTATAAAAGGTGGTTATTTTTTCTTTGTGCATACCTTCTGTTTGTTTGTTAAGAACAACGGCATGAGTGAACTGAAAAATTAACCTGCATTCCTTAGTGTTTTTTCATAAGTAGTTACCCAGATCTACAGCAGAAACCACAGTAGGAAATGAGTTCTGGTCTGTGTAGAAACAAGGTGAAACTGATGTTCTAATTTTTCTAATTAACTACATAATTGTTTAATCCCTTTGGAAAATGGTGGTGTAAATTTGTGTACTTTGGTTTTGAATATTTTTGTTTTACAAAGTATCTTATGACTTGGCTTGTCTTTATTCAGTGGTAGATGCCAAAGGCATTATATGAAGCATCTTCAGCATTTTTAAAGTGGAATAAATATAGAAGTACTCTTGGCACAGCTATCTCCATCTTGCAGCTGAAGGTAATGGGGATTTTAAACAAAGGGTGTTCGGTATATTTGATTTCAGTGATTGGCAATGGATTCTGCTACCTTCTTTTAACTCTGAAGTTAAAAGACAGGCCAGCTAGAAAGCTCGTGTTAGCCTCTTTTCTGGTCACATAATGCTTCCTGGTTGCCTGTATTTTGCTGTGCTGAAATGAACAGGCAAGGACTGCTACACCCATTCCATATTGAGTGGATTTTATCCTGTGAACTGTTGTTATGGAAGGCAGCACTGTTTATTATGAATGTAGAATTTATTAGTGTCCTGACTTCTGTGCTTGGCACTGTATGTGCAGAGCTGAACCATTTGTGGCTTATCTAAGCTACCTGCCTGTGGGAGGAATATGGGTACAGTGTCTTTTACACATATCTTCTACAAGCTGTGAAGATGCATGTGAGGGGGTTGCTCCATCTTCTGTCTCCCAAACCATCTGGGTTTGGAAGAATTTGAGAAGGATTAAAAGTAGATATTTGGCAGCTTTGGGCAGTAATAAGAAAGTGGGGTCCTCAGTGTCCAAATGTAGCTTCTTTAGAAACATCTCAACCTTTTTTTTCTTCTTTATGTTGAGAAAAGTTCTCACTCCTCCAGTCCTGTATGTTGTCTTTGAGCCAGCAGATAGAAACCTCGTAAATGGCCCAACCTTTCTATGGCTTCCACCAGAGGAGTCAGATGTTTCCTAAGCTGTATCTTCTACAGTGAAGTTCAATAAACAGGGATATGCAGGGATGGAAAGTGTTTGCTGCACTGGAGGAATTTCTCATGTTTAGATGTGCTCGTTGTGGGGACATCCTCAAAGTGGTGAGGTGAACTTGAAACGCTGCTTGCATTGGCCATTTGAATGATTAAGAAGACTGGCACCAAATGCAGGTCAGTGGGAAGGAGCTGATGATACCACTTTGTGCTGACAGGTGCTTGTGCCAGCCACTGCCTTCTCTGAGCTAGGTTTCAAATGCTTTCATTTGGTTTGCTGAAGCAAAGCTTGCCTGTGGAGGTTGCATATGTGTGCAGCTCAGCTCTGCTTAGCTGGAGCAAAAAGTCTATCCAGGAGTTTGGATTCAGGCCAATTACTGCATGAGAGAAATTCCATTCTCCTCCTGTATTTTCATATGCTCACTCAGCCTGACCAGCTCTTGGAAAAGAACTGGTGTTTCTTTAGAATTTGAGGGTGTCAGTCAACTCATCCAAACTTATAATTTGAGACTGGGTATTCTATTATTAGCTGTAGCCTGAAGTGATTTTCAGTCTCCACCTGTCATTTCGATTATGCTTACTCTTTATTTGTTTTGTTTCCCTGTTCATTGATATGAGGAAATAGTAAAGAAATGTTCATCCCTTGCAGCCTGTGGCTAATGTGGTATGCTAGCATATTTTAGAATGTCTGTAAAGAGTTTTAAAGGAATCTGGTAATGTAGGTTGGACAGAGTGATTGCATGCAACCATGACTATGCTTGGGCAGTCCTCTACAGCTCAGGCTTTTGATTTGAGAGAAGGGGAAAAAAAAGATTTCCAGCTACCTGAACATTGATTTACCACTACCAGTTTTAAACAGGTCCTCTTCCATTGCAGAAAGTCTTCTGAGCTGGTGCTACAGGGTACTTAAAAGCTGATCAGGAGCACCTTTTTTTGTTTTTTTGTTTTTTTTTTAAATGGGCATAAACACTTTTTCAAGCTCAGGACAGCTTGCTGAACTCATTTAAATACAAATCCTGGAAGCTGCTTCTCTGGCCTATATGAATCTGGATTGTAACTAGGTTGTAACTAGACTTGGGTGCATTTTAAAGTCATTAAGTTTATTTATTTCCATTATTAAGCTAAAATGACACATTAGAAATGTTTAGCAGAAAAATTTATCTGTGTGTGTCTTTTGCTATACTCTTAGCACCTGAGCTTGATGGTCAGAGACAATGATATCATAACACAATGATAATTGTAGAATTACGCTGTTTATTTTCACAAAACTACACACCCTCTGAGTATCTTCACTAATGGGGAGAACTTAATCTTCTTTTAGTTGGCAGTGGATCCACACAGTTAAGTTGTTACAGCTTCTGTTGTATTCTTGAAAAGAAAAAGGCTTTATTTGGGCACCTGAAAATCAAGACATGAATTACAGGAAACCCACACTTCCTTAGCACTGGTGCTTCCCAATCCATGTTACTGTTTCTGCTCCATGTAAGAACAGACATGAGGAATTTAAACACAAAACAGGTGTGATATGCAGCCTTCTTTTGAATAGCTCCTTTGTTGGATACTGACAGACTAATCATGGCAGATTTATAGTTTTGTTTTGGGGGGTGTGTGTTTGTTTTTTTTGTTTGGTTGGTTTTTTGTTTTGTTTATGGAAGACTATTCACTTTAAAGTGGATGTTTTGTTAAAGAAAATTACCTGCTAGTAACAAGTCCTACACTGATGTGAAACACTGTCAAGCTACCAGTCATTCCCTGGATCTACTTTGTTGATGTGCCATTTCATTGCTCTTTGTTGTGCCACAGTGTAAAGAAAAAGCAAACCACAAACAAACAACAGAACAAACTTTTCCACCTGAAGATACAGCACCTCACTTCCCCAAACCCCAGTGATCCTGGACGGTACGCTGGGAGTACCAGCTTTTGTCCACAAGAAATCTTGTGGAATTCAACCCTTTTGGGATGCATTGGATGTAGTTTGTGCTGAAAGCTACTTTGACAACTGAAATCTTTTAAAGTGGAAAACAACAGAAACATGAGACAGTAGCAGCATGGAGCTTCCTCTCTTATCTTTTTTTCCCAGGGAGGTAAAGGGAGTGCCTGACTTTGATCTTATTACCTTCCTTCCACCTGATTCTATGTACGTGTTCATGCAGTTTCATGTCTGGAGACTTGATTATCATTTCTGGTGTTCCTGAAATATCTCCCATTTGAGAAAATCTGTAGGTGGAGATGGAAAAGCCTGTGAGAATCTGGAGGAGCAAAGATTACAGGAGTCTTCTTCATTAACATGTTTGTGTCCAGGCTGATTTCTACAAGGGCTTCAAACCTTAAGACTTCGTGTATTTGCAAAAAAAGTAGCCAGTTAAAAATGACTTTATTGTTTGTTTGACAGAGTATTATACTTAAAATTAAAATTTCCTTTGAACTGGCTATTCTGTATCAAACATGGACTAGCACACAACTGGTACTTTAAAAATGTACAGGAGCGCTTCTGGATTCCTTTTGATGGTGGCAGTTCTGTAACCATGACTGTAAGGTCAGACTCAATGTTTGCAGAGGGCACACGATTGCTTATGGGCTATCATTTTGTTCCTAGAATGGAAATAGGCTGCTGCAGGCTTACATGCAGGTGTTTTGCAGGTGTGGGCCAAATAAGAAGGAGCTCTACTGAAGGACTGTATTTTGGATTCATGGGAATTAGTTCCTCAGCTATGCCCTGTAGGGTAATGATGCTGTGTTTCTTCACTTCACAGGTACTTCACTGCCACTTGAAACTCTGGGTTTCAGAGTATAGGCTAAGTACAGTGTCAGTGAGAACACTGCTGTCCTTTACACCTACCATTTTATCTTCAGTTGAGGTGTTTAAGTGCTTGAAGTTTTCTTCTGCTGCGTTTCCAATCCTGTGTTTTATTTCAAAAGTGGAGTAATGTGAAAAGAATGCAAAATAGTCAGCTCTTTGTCTAAGATGTACTAGTGATAAAAAGTTGAACTATGTTTAAGAACTGTAACAGAAAGGATGCCCAGGTGCTAGAAAATAATTTTCTACAAAAAATACTAATGCACTGTATGGAATAATTAATTAAAATCTGTCCAAATTGAATGTTTGACTTAAGAAAGGTTAGGGTTGTGGGGTTTTTTTGGTTGGTTTTTTTTGGTTGGTTTTTTTTGTCACTGAAATTAACATTTTTAGGTGGTCAAAGTAAACCGTCTGGCTGTGTCCATCTTCAGAACTTTTGATGTGGTAGTGAAATAATTAAAATACAGCGTAACATATGGAAAAATTAAATTCCATTAGTTGTGACTTGTAATATGTGACTTTTGGTCAAGCATTAGGAGCAACACAGTCAGCCAGCCTTTATTTAAAACAGTCTGTCGTTAGTCCCATGTCCTGACCCAACTTTTATCATGGTACACTGGTTAACTTTATCAAGGTCTGAAGGAAAGCAGATTTCCTGGACTACAGTGATGCTGTATGTTGCCTTCAGGATCAAAAATAGCAGCAGTGAACTTCAGCTACTCCTTTAACAGAAGTATGTAAGTCCTTCATGTAGTTATATGAGAAATACCATTGTTAAGATTCATCTGCTGGGAGACAGTCCTTTGTGCTGTAGTGCTCCCTTACCAGTCTCTTGTTTGCTGTAGATGGATGGTTGCTCAATCACAAAATCATTGAATGGGTTGGAAGGGACCTTAGAGACCATCCAGTTCTAACCTGTCTGCTGTGGGCTGGGATGCCATCCACTAGACTGAGTTGCTCAAAGTGCCATCCAACCTAGCCTTGAATTGAGGAATTGGGCATAACACTTCCAGGATGGGGGCATGATACTATTTCTGTGGTAGACCTAGAAAGCCTGGGGTAGACCTAGAAAGCCAGGTGTGAGAGATCCCACCTTGTGAAAAAAAAAAAAAAAATAAAAAAATTGTAGCTTAGCTTTAAAATATTACCCAATATAAATGATTTTGATCAGATGAAATTCTCATTCAGGAAGATGTCTGCTCCTGAGTTAGATGACTCTACACGTTAAGTGGCTTTGTGTGTATGAACTTTAGTTGTCATGTGATGAATGTCATGTGTATTTGATAGCAGAGAAGGTGAAGAATGGAGAAGGCTACCCTCCAAGCATTTCCAAGAAGCCAGATAGTTAGATAGTTAGTTTTTGAGACCTAGGAATGAGCAGCTGAAGTGTGAATCCAGGTCAATTCCTTTAATGGTTCCTTGAGAGTGTGCCAGAGGCTAGAAATCAGTTAGAATTGTCTATAAGGACAAAACACATGTTAGTCTCATCTGAGGGCTTGCTCAAGCTATTCTGGCTCCTTGCTGCAAATATATTGTATTGTCTCAGTTCAAGATCTAAAAATTTTGAGCCCATATTACACAAATCATGAGGTCATTTAGAAAACAAAATTGCTCTGTCTCTTTACTCCTTAACTGCTCTTGCCAGCAGCTTTTGAATGATGCCAAAAACCTTTTTTTAAAAAGGCTTTGGCAGTTGTTACAGGTCCTTTTGCAAGACAAAGTCACCATTATTAGAACCCTACTGTGATAGACACTTAGTTGCAAATGAGATTTTTGTACTGCCTGAAGAATGTCTGGTGATGGTGACTGCAATGCACCCAAGTGAGATGGTGTTCGATCCATCCAAAAGCTGTTGGTAGTCTCTAGCTCTCATCTGAGGTAGCTGGCCTCAAAATAGGATATTAAAGATGAGCACCATTTTGGACTCTGAAAAGATTCTGGATGGCAGAAGACTTAACTAATGATACTTTGTGATCACAAAGGTAGCCTTCTACAAGGACACTTCAAAACTTGCATTTCATGAGCTTCCAGGGATGGGAATCATCTTCCCTGGACATCATCTCAAGACTGTATAGTAAAGTTCTCAGTTTGTCTGTTAGGTAAAAAACTGCATTTTAACTTCTGATCACAGTATTTTTCTGCTGCAATTTCATGTGTTCTGGGACCTGAAAGACACATTTAAGCTTTTGACCTCTCCTCATGGGGATTTTCAGAGATTTTGGCTCAACACTTTTTAATCCTAAGCAAATCTTAGCTCCTGTAGCTAGGTGTAGTACTAAGCAGGATGTGTGTTGTTTTTAGCCACTCTCTGGCCAGGGAGCAGTACGTGTAGGCATAGCCTGGGTTCCCTGTGGTCCTGTGAGCAAAGCAAGGTGGAATTTTTGAAAAATGTTAAAACACCTAGCTCTGGAGATGGCTCAGAGCAAGACCCCTACACGATGAGTAGGCAAAGAGGCTACTGTAGTACCAAGAGGTGGATTTTAGCAGAACAAACCAAGATGTAGCTGTACATACTACCACTAACCACATCCTCTAATGTGCCAAAGCTTATGCTCTTTGCTGAACCAGACTTCAACCCTGTTTGGTTATTTGTTTGGAGCATCTGTCTTTGTTGTGAGGATCAAAGTACTATCTGGAGGTACATGTGAGGTAAAGTGTCTGAGATTGTTTCAGAGTTTGTATGACAACAACATTTTTAGTGTTTAGTGAAGAGAAGAATGTATTTTAAAATTTGACTTGTTAAGCACTCGTTTTAATAAAACTTATGCTGTGTTGGTTTTCCTATTTGGAATTCAAAGGCTGAGGAGTTGATATTCAATTTCAATCCCAGCTCTCCTGATTTACTTGCTATTTTTAAATTTTTTATTTTTTTAAGATGCAAAGCACAAGGTTTCTTGGTGTAGTGCAGATGATACTGGTGGTTTTCACATTTTTGCAGCTTTTAATGAACTTGAGCATCTCTTAGCATGGTGCCTGGCATGCTCTGAATTTCAAGATTGGAGCCTTGAGAAAGTTACTAGTTTAACCTTGACTTTCTAGCTCTTCTAGGAGGAGAAACTGAGCTGAGGTGGCTGAGATTTAGCTTAAAAATTTTGGAACTAGCAGAGAGCTGTTTTGTGTCTCTTCATAATAGCTGGCCCTGACAGTTTAACAGAGCTTATTGACCATCTGCTTTGTCTAGTTTGCCACATGGCAGAGTAACAACTAAGCCAAAATACTGGCGGCACAGTGTATTAATTAAACAACTTCCCTGTGAACATTATCAAGATACTAATGTGATTGATGTTGTACATTTAACTTGAAGAGTTTTGTCTTTTCTCTTGCTCCAATTGCTGGATATTGAGCTGAAGACCGTAGGATAGGTGGTGAGGAAGGAGATGTTTGGGTGTATGTTGGAGTTCCCTATTTATCTCCTTACCCTCTGTGTTCTGTTAACCCACTCTCAACAGATGGGATCCGAAGTATATTACAGTCTTGTTCCCCTGCTGCTACTTCTGACTGCTGTTCTTTGCCTCTCACAAAGCAGGCAAAGCAACAGCTGTTTCATAATTTTTCTGTTTGAAGGGAGAAAGATAGCAATGGGGGGTGGGGGGAGAGACTGTAAGACCAGTCATCTTACTTGCATAAGACTAGACAGAAGTGTTCTTGTCTCTTTTTAGAGAGCCAGTAACTCCTCTGAGAACAGATTTCGTGTTCTTCAGTGTTTGTGTTCCTGGAAATACAATGCATCTTTCTCCAAGGTGAGAGGAGAAGTTGAGAACTTTAATCAAATAGCACTGGTTCTGTCTGCTTATTCCTCTAGCTGGAGGAACCTGACTGTGGGTTGCTTGTTAGTGTGACTAATTCTGCTCAAAGGCATAGCCTCCTGGGAAAGCAGATTTTAAATCCAGACTGTGCTGGTGGCAGAGATGTGTAACATGCTCTCTGAAAGGGATGTGGTAAGACTTTGGCAATATCCAACAACTGTCTGCTTGATCAAGGGACATGCTGTAGGTAGCATCTCTGCATCTAGAAGATGAATCCTGTTGAGCTTGTTATAATGAACAGATGGCTTGTTAATATGTTCTGCTGTGCTATGGCAAGCCATGCTTCTTCAAGGCATTGCTAGCTACACTTTCATTGCAGAAATTTGTATACATTCTCTTTCTTCTGATAATTTTCTGTAACGATGGGTAACTGTTCATGCATATGTGGAGGTAGGTGTATATTTGTGGTCTGTTAACATGGTCCTGAAGGGTTAATGTATATGTATGCTTCCAGTGTATATATAGTATGGTCTTGGATGGTGTAACATGAAATAGTATTGCAATTCAGTGCAACATCAGTCTCAATGAAGCTACTATTTGGCTCTATTTTTAATATACCTAAGCTGCTGGAAAAGCTTTGCATAGTATGGAAAGAACTTCAGGAGAAAACTGAGAGACTGCTGTACTCATTTGGGTTCTGTCTGAAAAGCTGTGTCTAGCTGGCTCCAGACAAAGCCTCTGATAACACGCCTGTGTTTTGGCCTCTGGAAACTTAGAGCTAACCAGAAGCATTGTTCTGATTATGTTTGGGACTTCCAGGAGTTGCAAGACTACAGCCAGGTAGTCTTGGTGTGTGCATTGCCCTACAGAGCCAGGAAACTATTTATGAAATGGGATCTTGAGTATATATGTGAGTTCTCCCCTTTCTGGGAATCTTTGGTATTCCTGATAATTGAAGGTGGCGCCTTCCGGCATTTAAGGGACACTTGAGAAAATTACATTCCTCTTAAAATCTTTTTCTCCTCCTCACTTTTTTTTTTTTTTTTTTCCCCTTATCCCCCCTATGTGTTAACTAAGATACTTAAGACTAATCTTTCACTCTTCTTTAACTTGATAATGTGAGGGTTATAGTCCCTCTGCTAGGGCTCCAAACCTGGAAATGAAGGTCTAGGCTTGATACAGCTTTAAAAAAAGTAGTCTTTTCCCGGAGCTGCAGTTCAGTCTGAGGATACAATTTAAGCAGTTGTTTTCTTTAGCACATTCATGGGAGCGGTACTCCCATGAAGCAAGGGGGGGGGGGAATAAGTGCTCACCCTTTAGCAGCTTGTTGGAGTTCTCTCTCTTCAGTTCAGTCCAATTGCAATTTCTCTGTTTTGCTTTTGCCATTTTGCAAATTCATCTATTTTAAAGGCCTTCATCAGTCCTGGACTTGCTTTGTTTGCCTGCATCATCTTTCTGCTACAGTTATTTGTGAGGACTAGCAGCTGTTGCATGAGCATCTGGAATTTTTATGGTTGTACTGGAAAATACTGCCTGTTTGTGTATCTGAGAAGCAGAGGTACATCTCAGTGCTTTGGCCCCATTCTGTTTTGGGCTTGCTTACACTGTCATGATCATGTACCTCACCACAATTTTTCATTATCCAGTATGAAAAGGTCTGTCACATGTTTGCTGCTGGCAAGAGAGTATGTTGTGGAAGATGATAGGCTCTTTAGCATTTAAAAAGTAAAGCTGAAAGTAAATTAGAAGCTTCAGGGATTACTTCAGTTTTCTACTTTCATACAAAACCAAAACAACAAATATCTTGCCTTACATTATACTTTTCTCCTTCTGTATGCTTTAAATTACTTCTCAGGCTATGGTTATGGAACTAAAAAGTTTTTATTTCTTAATATATATATATATATATGCATGTCATCATAACTTCTTTTGGAATACCACTTGGAAGAAAAACACTGTTTCTTCAGCCTGTGACAATTTCCAACAATGCATATGATTAGAGATTGCTGACAACTCCTGACTTTGCATGTTTGTGTCTCTCTGAAAAATGGAGGCAAATATTTTCACATATATTTGACATCTGCTTAAGAAAGATAAATCTTATTGTGAATTTGAAGCAGCAGAGGAAAATAAATTTTAGGCTGACCACAGCAAAGTGAGAGTTTAGTTGAAAAAAGTGTATTGTTTTTAGGGGCCAAGGGAGCTGAAATGGGAGTTCCTGGTGCTACGGGCTTTTTTGGAAGGCAGTTAGGCTGATATCTGTTCTTAAAACAGTTGTTGCAGATCATCGGCAGGCTCTGCCAAGGGACACTTGCTCAGTCTGCATTTTCAAGATGGCATTTATAATTATATTATATATTATAACATAATGTATATGATTTGCTGGCTGTTTGGAGTGCAGTTCTTTGGCAGCAAACAGAGGTTACTCTTGGTGTGGGTAAATGTCCCCATAGGGGGCTTCATAGTGAAACGGGTACAAGAATGTGGGAGTAGCTGGGAGTCAGAAGGATTTGCTGGAAGCTTTTGTTTTACTTGGGCTTTGGACTTCTTCACAGTGAATTCTTCTCTTGCATTTGTGCTCTGGTGGCCAGGATGTGCTCTTGATGTGGAAATAGTGTCTCCTTACAACCCATTTTTTGGAGACTCTCAGGAAAGTGTGAATGTGTATACTTGAAACCAAATGAATGGCAAGGCATTTTGACAGACTCCTGAGAGCTTTTAAATGGAGATATCCTAAAATGGTAACTAAAATTCCTTTCAAGCATGCTGCATTTGGATATAATAAAAGGATTTTGGAAAGAAAGAGAGTGGTTCAAAGCTTGCTGGCAATTAGATATTGACTAAAACAAGTTAAAAATGACGTGACACAGAACCCATGAGCACAGATGTCAGGTTGAGAAATGTGTGAAGGAGGGGTGGTGCTGCATGTTGGAAATCCCAGTTAACAAACCAGCTGGGAAGATAACACTTCAGTGCAAGAAAGATGTGAATGATTCCATTGAAAATCCCCATCTTGAAAGGAATTAATAAAACATTACGATGACATAGAATATAGTCTGAACTTACATGTTCACCTTCCACTTGTTTTCTGTCTTTCAGTGATACAAAATTTTCAGATGAGACATTTATTAAATTGTGAAGTGGTAAAGAAATGGAGCTTTCTTTGCTTTTTTCTTACTGGCTTGGCCTATTTTGTCTGCAGAGAAATGTTGAGTAAAGCTGGCTTTTTCTAACTTAACAGAAGCATCTGCATTGATATCATGATGACTCTTCCTTGGAGAGTAGGTAAGAATTTCCCAGCCAGGAGAGGAAAGCGCAAAGAGGTATTTTGCATATTATGGGGAAGTGGCCATGTTTCTGTTGTACTGGGAAGTTGCATCAGTGTCACAGTCAAAACTATCTGACTTTTAAGGGCTGTCACAATTTTTCCTGAAATTGTGGAATACATGGTAAAAGATGAGTAAATTACAAGTTGTATCTGACCTTCAGCTTCCATTTCCCAAATAAACTGATTCAAGTATTTAAATGATGGGGCCATGAACCAAGCAAGACATGCCAAACTGTGTTTTTTGGCCAGCTAGGGATCCCTATAAGCTGTTCCATTCCAAGTCAGAGCCAATTTTGGTTACTCAGTGTTGGATGCTTTATGGCAGGGTTTCTGAGCAAGTGCTTCCTAAACAGCTGCTCATACAAGAACTACTGTGTATGGACAGAGCAGAGTCAGTGCTGCAAGTGTGTGACCCCTGACTAGGGTTTCAGTCGCCCATTCAAGCAACAGATAAATACCAAACTAAAAATAGCAACTCCAGGGCCCAGGGTAAGTATTTTCAGTCACCTACATAATAGGCTCTTTTGAAAACTTGTTAAAACACAGGATACCAAGAAACTGATTTGATTAAAAAGAAAACACCCTAAGTAGTGTGTATGTGCATTTGATTTACCTTTACAAAATTCCATTTAGCAGTTAATTAGAGGGAAAATTAATCCTGTTGATTCTTTGTAAATTACTTCCTTAGCTCCCATATAATAATGAATAAATAAATTTAAAAAAAACTGAGAGGGAAAAAATCTTGAACAGAAGTGGGGAAAAGAAAAGTAAAAGGATCTGTTATTTAAAGTAAAAGGATCTGTTATTTATCTTTCTTGGCCAAGGCACCTGCATAAGCCTCCAGTGCTGTTCATGGAGTTGCCAGGCTGCATCCAACACTGTATGAGTTACCTCCCTGCTGCTGATGGGAGAATGCAGCCAGTGAAATGTGGCAGCCAGCCCAGGCATCTAAATAAAGAGGCATGGTCTTCTGAAAGAGCACAGAAAGCCTTCCTTCCAGCAAGAAAACTTGCTGAGTGTGCTAGTGACCCCAACAGTAGGCAGTGTGTCTGCTAGGTAAGCATGGCCTTAACTGAGCTGGCAGAGTTCAAGGTTCAGTAAAACTTAGTTTTTCTCCTTACTCTTTTCCTTATGCTATTGGAAGAATAATTCTCATTATTCTTTCAATAGCAGCTTTGTGGCCCTGCTAACAAGCAGGTTGGAGAACTGTGGAAAGAGAAGGAACCAAGATTTCTTTTGCAGAGGCACTCTAGAGTATTTGACTGAGGTCACCATGTCACCATTTTTATATCGTCTACATTAACATAAAGGCAATTCTGACAATAGTGGTCACATTGATGCAGAAATGTAATGAGAATTTTAATGACTACTTTGCTCTACTGATTAAAGAGAGCCCCTGATCTTCATTTGAAAATGCCATTGCCACCACTCCTGGGTGTAGGTAGGCCCAAATCTACATTAAAACAGCTTGCAGAAATTATGATGCTTCATCTGTTGAATGTTGCTAGTATTATAAGACTCTACCTTCAAGTTGATATATCAATGTTTTTTCAACTGCTTGCTCTATTGTTGTTTGGGAAATGGTACCATGTTTTATTTGAATCTTCATGTTGGCATAACTGTGTGGCACTCTAAGACAGTTTAGGTGTGATGGGTAGCATCTGTCTGTCATGCAGTGGAACACAGTAGCAGGGGAGTGGTCCAGATTTTCCATTGTTCTAATTTGGAAAACCCAGAGTTTCACAGCTTCTATATATTGAGTTGTTCTGAGAAACTGGTACTGCTTCCCCTTCTCTGAGTAACTTTAGTAAGGGTTTTGACAGTGCTTGTACCTGTCTCACTGTGCTTTAGCTTAATTTCCCCTTTCCCCTCCTTCAGCTGAATTTTTGACACAGTTGGGTGTCTTATTTTTCTGTCACTCATTATACAGGTTAAAATGTTATGCTAACCATTTTGTGATATAGGACCTAACAGCTGACTTAAATTTAGTGCCTGCAACTGTAAGGAATTTGTCTGAGGAGAATCATGGTGTGTTGCCATCATCTTTCTGCCCTCTAACCTTCTAATTGAAGGAAAGGCAAAACTGCAGTGGCATCTGCAATGACAGCAGCTGACTCTGTTGAATGTCAGTGCAAGGAAGGTTTGTGTTCTGAGGGGCTGGGTAAAGATATTCAGGGAAGCTGGGTGGGGAGACCTGTGCTCTCTCTGGATGTGGATATCCTTTCCCTATCCTCTTTCACGAAGACTTGCCTATAAAGGGAGCTTTCACTGGGATTGCATTGAGGGATTGATGTTCTTATCTCTGCCCAAAGCCCTGATCCCTCCTTGCTCATAGAAGGATCCCACCTGGAATAAGGGTGCAAGATATTTGTGTCCTTTTGTATCACCTGAGTGCCAGGATTGTGCTGTTGCCATTTTTGTGTACTTGCATGCTATTTTATAGTAAAAACTTTGGGGTGCATTTGCTGCTTTAGAGGGGCTGACTCTTTGAATGGAACTTGTAATTGGAATCGCACCTGTGTGTTTCATCTGCTCTACTGTTGCTTGAAAGCCAAGAGGAGAAGCTGATCTATGACAGTGCCAGCTTGTGACAAAAGACAGTGGTTTACAGTGACTGAGGCAAGAAAG
Source organism: Parus major (assembly GCF_001522545.3). Classification (NCBI taxonomy): domain Eukaryota; kingdom Metazoa; phylum Chordata; class Aves; order Passeriformes; family Paridae; genus Parus; species Parus major. The sequence goes on along the minus strand of NC_031770.1, from coordinate 56,320,857 downwards.
AGCCAGCTTGGGTAATGACATGGAAGAACTCAGCTTGAGTGGGTGATTTCCCCTGGTTATTAAAAATATCAGTTATTAATTGCTTTATTGAGGTTCACAACTAGAATTTAAGTGTTGTGTGTACTGTATATCCATTGCCATGTTAATATATTTTTCACTTCCACTTGAAGTCTGAAGTTGCAGCTGTATCTGACATGTACATGGACATTAAGATGCCTTTATACTTAAGGGGTTCCCAGAAATTTTCAAATGTTCTGCACCATGTTATTTATGTGTAATAATTTCTAAGTAAGTTGGAGCTGTTCTTCTATTCTTCTTCTATTTTTAAGTAACATTAACATACAGGATCAGTGTTCCAGTTTGCCTATTGTGATATCCTTATATAAGGTTTGTCCTGCTTGAGATCATTCTTTTATGAATTCTTCCTCCTTTCCATCACCCAGACTCAAACCCCACAAATCTGTGACCCTCCTGACTTACTCTTTCTAGGCAACTTGCAAAAATACTGTTTGACAAATCATATCAGGTAACATAGCTCACAGAGGGAGCACATCCCTGTTGTTTGACTCTAAATCTCTAAAGTTGTCATTATGTAGACTGATTAAATCAAAACTTTGTGTCCCTTTCTGTAAGGAGCATACTGCTCAAACTGGTCTCCCAACTGTATGACAGGAGAAGATAATGGAGATGGTGATGATTATGCAGGAGGCCAAGAATTCCTAACAGTGCTCTTTCAGGGAAGGCTGACTAGGCTGTGGGATAGGCGTGCTTTTTCAATTATCCAAGGACTATGGTGGTATCCTTTTAACATATAATCCTATGCTTTTTCTTGGGAAAAGAAGAAGCTGGGAGCAAAACACACTGAATTTGCATACTGGCCTGGATCTGGGATGCTGTTAGGTTATGCTTTAGATCTTGGAGCTTGATAGTGCTCTCTCTTCCCTAGGTTCAGACATGAATCTCCAACAAATTTCCTAGTTGACATTTCCTTGTAATATTATGTGTACTTCCTAGTCTAAGCTTGGGGCTCTTTCCCACTTACCTACTAACCAACAAAGGGTAAATTGGCAGATGCAGACAGGCTTTTAAAGAGCTGTTTCTTTCTTCTCTGAGCCAGGTGGATATGGGTAAGCTTTGGTCTGGAAATCTAATTGCTGTGTTAATAAACTATGGCACTTGAATATAGATGCTCTGCCAACAGGATTTGCTCTCTTGGTCTGAAAGCTGCCCTAATGCAGCTATGTTTTCTGGACCATGCAATTCGTGCACACCGGCTGAGCAAGCTGCGGTCCAGCTGTGCTTGCTCATGTAAACACCATCACTGTGTGTTTGCATCTGTTCATCTTTCTCACCTTTTCTGCAGCTTTGTTTCGTCCTCTATATTGGTAGACTTTTCAAATTCTTGGGTAAGCTCCCCCTCTGCTTCACAGCAAGGTTTGTAGTCCTCCATGAAGAGCTCTGTGAGCATTGTTCTTGGCATTACTCTTGATTTAACAACTAGCAAACACACTTAAAATGTTGGACTTGTCTAAATTGAAATAATCTAGGCTGAGGAGGTTCACAGTATGTGCCTAGCTGAGCTGGAATGTCTTGGAAAGATTTTTAGGTAAGACTTAAGTTATTTCTGATACTGAGACTAAAATCAGGAAGAAAAAAAGTGGTTTTCCACATTGCTTAAGGACTATCAGCAGCTGAGTTGAAACTCTGGTATGTGTGATCTTGGAAATTTAGGAGGGACCAGATTTGCTGTGTGTCGGAGATGCCTGTGGCCAGTTTATGAAAGTGTTCTCAGTTTAATCAAGCAACTCCCCTCCTCTTTCACTTGTGCTTGTCATGTGCCTGAACTTGTTAAAGTTTGGCAATAAGCTCAAAGATTGTCATATGTGAACAAGCTTGCTCTGTGGGGAACTAGAAGGGGCTGGGCTCTTGCAGTTTCATCTTGGCAAGGAGCCCTTATCACGGTCTCTGGGAGCTGAGTTGCTCCTTTTTCTGCTTCCAGCAGTCCTTTCTCTGGCCCTTGGTTGCAGAGAAGGGGTAAAGAGGATGGGTATAGAAGCAAATACCCAAACAGATAGGAGCAGAAGTGATAGGATTTTGCAGGAAACAAGATATTAAAGTAAACGCGGAGGGCTACATTTTTAAGAGCAGGAGCAGAGGGCAGTGTGTACTTGGGGATAAAAGACTCTTGTTCTCCAGACCAAGAACTGTACACGGGGCTCAGAAGACCTTTCCGCGCTTTACCAGCAGCTTCAGGGGCCCTTGTGTTTGCAAAGTGTTACCTCCCTCTAGTGGTGTGTGCACAAGGCTGTGGACTGCTGGCTGTGGGGAGAGGGTACGTCAGATCTGGACCATATAGATAAAACACCGTGTCCTTGACTTCTGTCCAGCCCTTCGTACCATGTTATGTAGCTGCATTTGGTGCACCACTGAGATACTGGGCAGTTTGCCATTCTGTTGATAGGTGTGTACTTAGTGTCCCTCCTTTGTCGTGTATTTAACTGGATCCAAGTGATGTCAAACTTGAGGACAGGCTCATCACAGAGAAGGTTTCTGTTAAAGAGCCACACTGCCATCATAAATTATGATTATTCATAAACAGTAGGATTATTGACTCAAAATGAGTGGAGAAATCTGGTAACTTTTCCTTGAATGTCTCTGCACTTTTATTCAATAAACAAGAGTGATGGAGGAAGATGGACTTGCTGTTGGTAGAAGAGGCTGTTGCTCTGGTTAGAACAGATTAGGTACAACATGGGTTTTTCTGCCTCTTAGTTGGAGCCAAGACTGAATGGCATGTGCTTGGGAGTGTGGGGCCTCAGTCCCTGTATTGCCTTTGAGCTTTCACGTTCAGTGACTGGTTGCTAATGAGGTGAGTGCCTGATGGGAGAGAAAATAATTTGCAACCGCATGCTAAAGGTTTTATCATACTGGAAGCAGCATCCTAAATGTGTTCACTGGTGATCAGCAGTACAAACTGATAATCACTGTTGCATGAACTGCTTCACCTGGCCCAAAAGAAATGAGAGCTAATTTTGTTTTGCTTTTTTTTCATGTCTACCCTTAGATCCTAATGTCTGCTATGGCATTACTGCTCTTAATATTTTAGGACTGGAGAAAAACACGCTGTCATTTAGTACTGAGGATTTTTGTTCTTACTGCAAATTTCATGAACCCTGGCACTTTGGACTACCATCTTGCTGTCTTCAGCATCCTTTCCTAATCTTCTCTTCCTCATACCAATCAATAGATGGAGCAGTCTTTTTGTCTTGTAAATAGCTTTATATTAGCTGTGTATTTTGACTCTGCACTTAACTAGGATTGGCTTTAAATAAAAAAGAGCTTTCTTTAAGTCTGGATTAATAATTTTTGATCACTTAAACTATTTTTTTAATTTTTTTTTCACTTTTATCCACTTTTTCCCTCATGTGTAAGTCCCCCAAAACAACTGAGTGCTTTGAAACAAGACACACATAAATTTTTCTTTTGTGTCTCCTAAAAATTACTATTTGGTCATATTCATTTACCTGGACTAAGTGCAATCCATTCATAATCCCAGCAGGCTACATATGCAAGCAATGACTTGTAGTCCTGGTAATTTATGGGTTTTTTATTTATCATCCTGAGACTTGTATCCCTGTCTTGCAGTGCCATCCATCTCTGCAGATGAACTGGTTTAGAGCTACCTTTATTAGATGCCCAGCAGATGCCTGTTCTAAAATAAATAAATATTTCTATATATTAAATGTATATTTCCAGAAAAACTGGGACTATTTTCTAGTTTGGTGTTGATCACTTACGATCTTCTTCTTGATCACTGCTACTCTTCCAGGACTCCGAGAGAAACCCCCGATTCATACAATCTGAAACTTGCATACATCTGAATTGTATGGTCATCTTTCCTTTTCATGCATTTTTCTCTTGTTTTCCTTTCCTGCTGTTTCCAGACTCACTATACAAATGATGATTTTAACTTTTCTTGCTGCATTTAACTTCTCCTTTCTTTTCCAGATTTAAAATCTAAAGTAAAAACTAAACAAGCCTATTTAATTATTTCCCAGCACTGTAAATGTGATGATGCACAGTGAATAACAGTGAGGGTGTGGGATAGTAGGTTAATTTGCCAGTTGGATTTATCTTGGGAAGTTATCCATAGAGCAACCATTGCCCTTGAAATTTTAAAGCCTCTGATAAATGTTTAATTAGTAGATACTTGGAATGATGTCAGACATGCTTTTGCTGAACTTTTGCTGAGGTGCTGTCCTCAGGGTCAGCAGACTGAAGTATGCAAGTGTTCCTCAAGATGCCACTGCAAAATCCAGCTCTGGCTTAAGCTGCTGTGGGAGCTGGTTTGGAAGACCTTTTTCTGGTCTCACTAAAAGATGTTCACCTGTTTCTATTTCATTCACCACTCCCAGCTGGAGAGGTTGTAATGTCTTAAACTGTTACAGCTGTTTAGTGCTTAATGCGTGTCTGTGCCCACGGTCTTTTGCCAGTAGCCTGTAAAGAATTCATGCAACCTAAGGAGTAATGGGGCTGTTTTCCAATGCAAGGTTGAATTTAAGTTGCATTAAATATCATGGAAGTTGTCTTTGATATTTTCTGACTTCTGAATGATTAAGAGGAAATCGGCTCATGTTCTGCCTACATTGTCGATGCAGACTGCAGAGGGTGCTTAAAAGGAGAGTGTCCGTCCTCCTCTCTCCTGAGAGTTTCAGTTGATAGATGTTTGCATCCAGAACCCCCACACCCCTATTTTAGCTTTTCTGGGGGCTGCTCCCTGTCAGCATGCTGCTAGTGGTTTCTTGCCCCCTCCATCATCTGCTATTTGCATCACTTTGTCTCCCTCTTACTGGAGTAGAACTGGTGTCAGTGTTTGTTTTTTTGCACAGCCTCATGACAGTAACGAGACCCTTAAAATGCCATCCTTTGGCTATTCTCAGACCCTTTCAGGCTTGGCCCAGCCCAATCTGTATCTAGCTGTTGAATTGTAATTGGAGCAGACAGACTAATCTCACCAATAAAATCTGTCAAACAGAAGGCATGACTTTGTCTTTCTTCCTCTGTCATTACAGCTGTTATGGAGTGGTCAGGCCCCTGACCTAAGGGCATGTTTTTCATGCCTAACATAAAACTGTTTAGATCATGCAGGCACAGTAATTCAGATGGAGAAAAGGTATTTTGATTGTTTGTTCATTCAGCCAAAAATAAGAGCGAGAGTTTCCTTTTTGGGCTTCCCCCTCCATTTGTGTTGTGTATCAGAGTTCAAATCTGCTTTGAAGTGAAGAAGATGCATGTGATCTTTTACAGAAAATGTAACATAATTGAATGCCATTGTGTCAGATACAATTATAGTTCCTTGTTTCAGAAATATTTGTAATTTATTTTTTGCTATCACTTTCTGTGATGTACAGGAGCTGTGTTATCTCTTATACCAAAGTTTCAGTGAACTGTTGGTGCAGTTGCCCTCTGAATTGATGGCACTGTGAACCTTGAAGATGTAGGAGAAAGTTGATTTGAAGATAAGAGGAAAGAGGGATAGAAGCAAGGATTTCTTCCACTCAAATGGTACCATTCAGAGTAAAACTAACCTTACAGGACCATTCAACTTCAAGGAAGTGTGATCACAAAAAAGCATTTTACACCTTCTAGGCAATTTCCCTTCATTGCTGCTTTTCAGTGTTTCAGTTTGCTAGAATGCCACTCCAAGGGAGAAGAGTTCAAAATGTGTATCTGACAAAAATTCAGTGTGCTGAACAACACTTCAGAATGCAGATATATGCACAATTGCTATTTACACAGCTCAATGGATGTGTATTTTGATAAGTTTACAATATTAGCAGTAACTCCAGGCACCCTGACTTAACAGTATTTAGGCTGAGCTGCTTAGATAAAATATTCGGGAGGTTCACTACCTATGTGGGGAATTTCTAGTTCTTGGTGTGATATGCGAATTAGCATAGAGTTGGGATAGTAAGCTACTAAGTAACTGTACCACTATTATGGATTATTATTTATTCTTTCCAATTCTGATGGGTTTTGCTGAATATATATAGCTTATGGAAGACTTATCTTCCTTTTGTTTAAATTACTAGTGAATCTGTTGCATTGGATTAGAAACTCCCATATTGCCAGATTGTGCTATAGTAATTGGTATGTTTACTTCATCTCAGCAAGTGTCCATGCTTCCTTTCCGACCAGACTGATTGGGAAAAGGGTGTGCTTTGTGTATTTTTGTTCATTGGGTCTAACTGCCTGCATGACTGCACTGTAGTGTCCCTGCACACTTTCCTTCAGAGATGGGGAATGAGAAACTTAATCATCCAAATTCTGTCTTTCCTCCTCACACTAAGAGCTGTTGAACAGTTAGCATTTTTGCTTGAATTTGATACAGTTACTTGTTTGCCGCTTTGATGCTTAACTTTGCTTAGATTGACTTGAACTAACTTATTTTCATTGCTAGTGTTTGCACTGTCTTTTACCCAGTAGAAAAATAATTTTGGTATTACCTGAGGCAGTTGCTGTTGGAGCTGTTAAATTATTTCACAATTGTTGAAAATTCTGCAATTTGCTAGAAAACACCCCATTTTTGTTAAAATGCATTTTTAAAGGCTCTTGAAAAGTGTTGGTGAGGCACAAGAATGCAGCAGCTGCTGTGATCGTTTTGCTTCATCCTGACTCTTAAATCCACCCTCCCCTTTGGAGGCTTTCAGGTCCCTGCTTTCATTAGGTAGGTGCCAGAGTGATGCCGCACCAGTGAGTTGATTGATGGCAGTGTACTTGTGGGAGAGGAGAGTCTTGCAGTGCCCATGTGTTGGCTTAGATGGAGGAGGGGCAACAGAGGAGCTGAGGCCTCTGTCAAGGCTGGACTTGGTGTGGCAGAGTGGCTGAGACCTGAGTTTTGTATGTGCAGCAGGGAGCTGCTTAATTTTGGTGAGAAAATGTATAAAAAGGCCAGCAGAATGTTTTTTGCATAAGTGAAAATGCAATAAATGGTGGTATCTGTGGATGATGAATTCTCATGGAGATTCTGGAGGTCAGGGGTCCTTCAAAATATATGAACCACTGATTTGACTCGGGGAACAAGGCATCTGATGTGTTGGTGATGCAAAGAGACAAGTGTGTGGGTGTAGGAGGTTTCAGAAAAGTTCTCTAAAATACTCTATGCCTTAGACTTTGTGCTTCACTGCAGGTACTGAAAATCTGAGTTCTTCTGATGCAGCATGTATGTCATCCTTGTAAGCAAACTTTTTACACAAGGGAGATATTCCACAGTGTTACCAAAAAAACCAGTCCAAAGCAGTCAAAAATGCTTTCAAAACAATTTTGTGGCTTGCTGCAGTTATCTACTTTCTTCTACTTTATCTTCTTCATCCTCTTGCCCAGTACTGTGAGAATAGCATGACTTGTCCTGCTGGCCATGAGTTAGTAACACGTCCTGACTGTGAGCAAAGGATTGCTTAAGAGCTGTCACCTCCTGTGCGGCTGGGGCTTGGCCTGATGCTGGCCTGGAGCAAGAAATCAAGCCATGGTCCCCTATTGATTTCCTTGTCTGGCTCCAGGAAGATGGGTTTGTGTGCTATCACTGGGCTGCTTTTGGGTTAGTTGAAGGATAGCTCTATTGACTAAGTGGGTATTTTTGCATTTCAGGAAGAAGAAATGCCAGAGGTAGAAATTGACATTGATGACCTTCTTGATGCAGCCAATGAAGAGGAAAGAGCTCTCAAATTACAGGTAATATTATTTTATAATTTTAAATAGGAAGGTGGCTAAAGTAATGCATCTGGATCAATAGCTTGTGTTTGATTGAATCCACTGTGAATGTAGAATTAGAATGGAGAGATTCCTAGGTCTAATCTAGCATAGTCTACTAGACTGTTCAAAGGTAATCAAAATCCTTTTAGATAAAAAATTTTTGGAAGGTAGCTGATAACACTAGTAAATAAAAGTTCAAAGAATTTGATAATAGAGGGAAATATGCTAAGGCAAATTAGCCTCATTCTAATTTGTGCAAGTATGTAAAAGGAAGAAGAGAAAACATAGGAAAATGAAGCATGTGTAAAAAGCTACATGACTGAGAGTCAATTATGATGACCAGATAGTTTCTGTGATTCAATCAACAATAGAAATATGTATACAGACCAGAATTCTTCCCTTGTGCTTAGGCTACTGGCAGTTATTTCTCTCTATTCTCTCTATACTAGATAGAAATTGGAACCCATTAAAAAGTTCAAATAAAGGGTAAGATAGTCAGGAACAGGGTTAGAATTAGCAGGGAAATTCAAAAGCTATCTGCTGAAATTACACAGTTTAAACCAGCTCTCTAAGTCTTTGAAGCTTGTATGAGGTAGGAGTTAGTGAATGAAAGAATGAGAGGGAGAAGAAAAGAAACATCATTGCTTTAATGTAAATCTCTCTCTAAATCAATATATAAAACCAATAGGAAATGTCTCCATTTATAATCTTTCCAGATGCATTAAGAAAAGGAAACCTGTTCCAGAGTCATGGCTTGCCCTCAGCTTGCTTCTGGGAGGTGACTAATGTGGTACTTTGATGCAGCACATCTCATTTTAGTGCCTATTTAGCACTCTTCCCGGTGCCCACTGGCCAGCCACAGAGATGTGGGGCATGGCCCCAGGCTGTTTGCTCAGCATTCATAAATAGCTTTGCTGCTTCTGCCTAAACTAGCTGCAGCAGCCCCCTGCTAGGAATGCCCTGCTAGGAATAGCTAACATCTCTATTTCTGCATTGCAAAGACTCTCATGTCCTCACAGAAAGCTGCCTTTGACATGTCTGTTGCTGGGAGAAGTGTTCTTGGATTCTCCTCCTCTTCTCAGTTTTTCCAAGAGACAGGGATTTTGTAACTTCCTACCTGGAGAAAGAAGCCGTTATTTCTCTCCTGGTACAAATCACTCTGATCAACCTGGGGAGCAAAGGTGACTTGTATAACTCTGGGTTTTCAGTGACATCTTCATTCAGTGATTGCTGTTCTTGTTCCTTTTCTTTCTCCCCTCCCTTTCCAGGTTTCATACCATGACTTGTTTATGTTCACAATTACTCTGTATGGATACTGACACTTTCATATTTTGCTTCTAGGAAACTCTTGTAGATTGCTACAAACCAACAGAGGTAAAAGACTTTTTAAACGCTATTAACCTGTGGAAATGGTAGTTATGTTCAAGCTAAAGTAACTTCTTTTTTTATTCTTATGATAAAGTAACTAGATGAATATTAATGGCTGGCTAATAGACTTGGAGCTTTGTATCCTGAAAATGTTTGTCACTTAGCTACAGTAAGAATGTGATTGTACCCTGTGGAGAAACTGCTGGACATTCCAGCTTAACTATCAATATTGTTTGCTGTAGTGTCCTTACTGACTATACTGACTTTTAAGGCTGCCATGTGTATAAGAAAACTAAATAGAACTCTCATCAGATGGCTAAAATATTTGCATGTTGGACTGTGCTCTTCACTGTGAAATAACTTAATTGTATCTAGGACAGAAAAATTTATTCTGAGAACTGTTATGCAGATATGCAGCTCAGCCAATTGTTGTGTGAATGGACTTGAACAAAATTGTGGGATAACCTGTACTGGCAGGATTTAGTTACTCAACTTCCAACTTGTGTAACTTGTGTTGATGTGTCCAGTGCCAACATAGCCTGCTTTTCATACAGTAATGTGTGCTTACTAGGAAGAGTAGATATTGTAAAAAAACCCCTTGGACTCATTGTAAAAATCAAAAGTCTAGGTCATGGGTCAGTTTGTTAGTTCCATATATAGAGTCAGTTCTTTCCCAGAAGTGGCTGCTGCACAGTATTTAATAGAGGGATTGGCTTACAGGATTCCTCTCAACAGAAACCTTTCAGCTGTGCATGACTAGAAGCCAGCTGTTTAGCTTTGAAACAAGGCTGCAAATAGGTTGATTCTTCTGTAATATCTGCAGCTGTAGCCACATGAATTGGTGGGGCTTAAGGATAGTCAGACTATAAGGAAGAACTGCTGATGCAGTTGAATAGGCACTTCACAGTCCATGAGATTTTCTTCAAGGCTTTTTCCATTGTTACTGATTCCTATGGTAGATTGGGAAGATTCTCCAGAATTACTATTACAGTTGCTGGTACAAACATTTTGACAGAGTAGAGAATTGACCCAGAAGGACTCATCTGATAACATCTGTAGAGTTTGTTTTGTGTTTTATATTGGTTACCCTAGAGCAGGTAACACACATTTCCCATTATGGAGTTGCTATAATGCCAAGTCTTCGCTGTCTCACTGTAGTAATGCTACACCACAGATGACCCTGTCAGCCTTCTCCAGCCCTCTCTAAGCAAGCGCCACTGAACCTTGGTTCTTCTTAAGATAGGTGTGAAGATGGATATGGCACGTGGAGCCTGATGTGGCTCTTGTCACAGGCTAGTAAGAGAAAGCTGGAGTCATGACTAGGTGGGAGGAACAGGTTGCCAAGGGCTTAACAGTCATGCATGTGCTGATCTCTTATCTCTGTGTTGTCTGAAGGCAGAGATCAAATAATTAGTCTTCTTCCTTCTTCATTAAACATGTAATAAATTATTTTTATTAGCTGTGAAGTTTGATATAATGCAAGGACAAATTTCAGAGAGCTGATAAGGGTACATGACAGATGTCAATGAGTGTTCTGCTGGAAACTTTGGTTGTAGAACTACAGGAAATATTTGTGCCATACTGGTAAATTAAGTTGGTGTGGCAGTTTGCAGAAAACAAAATCCTGGACATATGTCCTCGTCTGCCCTTAAGGCACCTGGATCAAGGTGAGATTTTAATACTGAACTGGTGACCTGTCTTCAGTCCTTTATGGATGGGATGGAGGCAGTTAATCTGTTCAGTCTTATCTGTGAGAATTTTCATCTTCCTAGACAACCTCTAGAGATAGCCAAGTTGAGGGGGTACTTAATCCAATCATTCTCTATAACTAGCTGAAAGGAGGATGTAGACAGGTGGTGTTGGCCTCTTCTCCCAGGAACCTAGTGATAGGTATGTCAGGGAAGTTTAGGTTAGACATTAGGAAGAATTACTTCACAAAAGGGTTGGTAGATATTGGAATGGGCTGCCCAAGAGATGGTGGGCTCACCACTGTGGAGGTGTTCAAGGAAAGGTACTTCATGCCATGGTCTAGCTGACAAGGTGGTGTTTGGTCATGGTTTGAACTCAATCTCAGAGACCTTTTCCAATTTAATTGGTTCTGTGAGGATAGTTTCCAAAAATGAGTCATCTCCCAGGACTATTTTACAACAGCAGCTTTTCTTTATCTATGGCATGATGAGCCCAGTAATACTGCATGACTGCTAGCTTAGGTGACTTAAAAATAGTGATTTTTATCCTGCCATGTGTGGACTTAGAAGATGCTTTTAGTTGGCTTAAACTTGCTATATAAGGATCAACACCTTGTCTAGAAAATCTGCAATATTTTTATATTTGCAGACCATTCAAAACTATTGAGTGAGTTGGCTTGTGAAAGGATTTTTAGAAGATTTGTGGAAAATGGAATTTCTCCTGACCAATGAAATGCAGTCTGTCAAGTGCACTGGGGGGGTTTCATCATCAGGTGTTAAACAATTTGCAAAAGGTAGTAATCCCTAACTGGGGGAAAAAATTAGATGTCCCTGCTATTCAGAAAGAAAAATAGTGCAGGAAGAAAGTTTAATAACTCAAAGCTCTTATCCAGCTATGAAAGAAAAAATAAAAACCCTCTAAAGCTGCAAATGTGTATCTTAAATTTTTTCTCAATATCTTCCATTTAGACTAAAGGTTAAGGAAAAACTGAGGAATGTTTGTATGTATCCTGGATTGACTTTTCATCAGACTAAGCTGACCTATCCAGTTCACTTAAAAGATGGAGAGAGTTCCCCACCTCTTTAATAATTTGGCCAAAGATAATAGCTGACAGTAACTTATGAGGAACTGTTACAAAACCTTTCTTCTAATGGAAATACAGCTAGACAGTTGAATGTGCTTTAAAATATTAAAAGCTTTTCTTAGGTAGCATTTATGGCTGTTTTAATTTGTATGGAAATATGCTTAATGTGGACCTTTATGTAAAGACTCATTATGTACACAAACTTAATGATTTAGTATCTGCTGAATCAGTGCCATAATCGAATTTTGGATCTGAAATTTCATAATTGAAGAGGAGCAGGGAGTAGTATCCTCTTCCTGCATCATCTGTGTGCCAGAGCAATCAGTTCTTCATACAGTCCCACACCAGTTGTGGAAAAGTTCTTTGAGTTGCTGTTGTAGTTCTGTCTTATCTTCTCTGCCATTATCTGATGGTGGAGAATCTTAATGTTAGCAATGAATATAACAAATTTAAATATAATCTGCCATCTTGATGATGATGTTTAGATACTTCACAATAGACTCTTATTTAGGATAGGAAGATAGTTCTGATTGTGAAATCAATGAGGTTTTTTTCAGGCATGTATTTTGAAGAAGGCTGACTAAATCTGTATTGCTGTTACCTCTGCTGTTGCTAACAGCAAGGCCACTCATTTAGACTGGCATTGGAGAAAATCTGAAATATTTGTGGCTGATGTGAATTAGAGCTTCCACTAGTGGGACTGTGAACATGATGGCAAGAGAAATGACAAGGAAATTCTTAAACTACATTGGGAGAGAAATCCAATGAGTGGGCAATTTTTATGCTTACTGACTCCAAAAGATGCAGCTGAGCAACACAAGGACTCTGGATAATGAGTGTTTGAAGAGAACTGGATAAATTAGATTTGCAGTTTATTTACTTCTTTTTTTATATATATAAATATACAAAACTTCAGATGAATGGGCTGGAGATCTCTCCCATTCAGGCAGGATTAAATCTATTTTGTTAGTACAATTCTTCACTTAGTGCAAAATGGAAGAAAAAGGAGATGAAGTTGCATCATTAAAGAAAGCTACATTCTGGAAACTTCTAATAATAATTGTCAATGTGGTTTGCAAACAAACTATGTTGAATTGTGCATATTTTCTGGAGAACTTGGGCAGAGATTTAAGTTACTGACTACTCAATTACTTCAGCACTTGGACTATTGCAGCAGCTTTTAACACTTTTTAAAAAGGTAAAGATGCATTTGCTTAACTGTATGTATCTCTAAATTTAATTCCTAGTTGGAGTAAATTAAAGGCTTGTGATGCAACTTTTTAGAGTGGTTTAGGCGCTGTGGTTTTTAAAGGTAACAGCTGTTTTGTGTATGTATTGACACAATGTATGTTTTTACTATGCAGGTATGAATAGAAAGCTCTATGCTTCTGAAACAGAACCCCATAACTTTTAAAGGACCATATGTTTATTTTGGTCCTAATATGTTATGAATTATTTCAAGTTAGTGTTACTATTTGTTGTTTCCATGTAATTGCAAGGCAGCAATATATAGGATACCCACAAGAAGCAATAGTCACTGCAGATGTGTCCTAAAGCTTCAGTGCTGTGTGCTTACATCTGGACAAGCCAGGGCAGCTGATGGATGGTAAATTATTAAGTCATAGCAAATATATTTTGTGTCCATATTACGTGAAGTGAAATAGGAGAATCTGTAGAGAAAAAAGATTGGAAAACATGCTTGTTTAAAAGCAATACAGGCAGATGCATTTCCACTAAAACATGATTTCTTGTTCATCCATTTGACTACTGAATTCAGTGAACTAAAACTTTTTACGTGCCTGCTGAGATCTGCCCTATATTGTACTACAGTGTTGGAGGGGGAATTAAGCTTGCATGTTTTCATTTCTGCAAGTACTCATGAATACAACTTATAAATACCCATAGCAATATCAGAATGGATGAGCAAGCGGTGATTTGACAAGAATAAGCTGTGCTTGTTTAAATGCTGCTGAATTGGAGAATAATTAGACTGCAAGTCTTTGCCATAACTAAGCTTTGTGGTATGTAGTAGTGCCTTATACAGAGCTCACCAAGAAGCGAAATTGCTGCAAAAATTTCCTGCTCTGGACACTGATGGTGCTGTGTCATCACTGGAAAGAGCATGTTGAGGGCATAGTTCAGTGGGGCTACAGAGATGCTGCACTGGTTCTTGCTAATAGAAGGCATCTTCTGGCCCTGTTCTCCCAAAGCAGTTCGCTTCTTTTTGTACAATTGGCTTTGTGGGGGTTTGAGCCTGTGTGGAAGAGAAGGTGTTTGGCAGTAAGATAGGTTGTTATTTAAATTGTTTCCCAAGTACCTGTGGGATTGTTCTTCAGGCTGAATTCAGTTCTTACATCCAACTATTGAAGCCATCTCCAGGAAATAGCCTTGGGCAAACAGTTAAGGAAATCTTGGTTTTTGACCTGGCTACAGGGAAGTAAAGCTGTGAAGGAAAGCTGACTTAGGACTCATTTCATGCTTTAGTGAAGCAGGAGGACTAGAAACTCTAAATTTTAGTTTAAAAACTAGTCCTACTACATTGTGTACTGTTTCAGGAAGAGAAATCTGGAGAGGCAGAGTCTAATTAGTCTCCAGAATTAATTGGAAGACTTGAATAGGAAGCCTGGAATTCACTGTCTGTCAAATGACCTCATTAAAACAATGAGTCACACCACCAAAGCAGAGAGGTGATTTTCTCCCCTTTCCTGAATAATCATTTCACCTTTGTTTTTTGCCTTTATTACTTTTTTGCCTAAGGCTGAATATAGATGAGTACAAATGAACTGTAGATTTGGTCTCTCATTAAAATTTGCCTTTAGAATGAGAAAGGTGTCTTCTAGAAACAATGATTTAGAATTACAAATTAACAAGATTCTCAGTGTTTGTAACAAAGGTGCCTCCTTGCAGAAAATCTGTAAAAAAGAATTTTAACTAAGTTTGCATACATTTTTTCACTTTTTAAGAAATTTATTATTTATTTTGTTTACTAAGGCACAAAGTGTTGGTATGAAATTTTTATTGTATTAGAAGTCCATGTAGCCTGTGTATTCCTGGTTATAGCCCTTCAAGAAATAATAAATAAGTTCTTGAATCCTTAGCTGAATTATTCTTGGTTTTTAACTCCATAAATTAAATCAGTATATATAGGTAGATAATTCAACCTGTATTACAGAAGTGCTTTTAACAGAGATTAGTACATGATCAGCTTTCAATTGTCTGATGCTAAATTTCAGCATATCTTGTTAGAGGGGATTTCAGTAAAATGCTCTGTGTAAAATGTTTTTAGTGTACCAGGTGGAGACAGATGTGGATATTAAGTCTTGACTCAAATGGCCACAAGGAACAACACTACAATTTTTGAGTGATGGCTTAAGAAAACCAAATTGATTTTGCTGACATAAACCTGAGTTGGTTAGTTATAAAGTAAAGGTTTACTGAAATGCTATGAAGTCACCTTTTCTGCTTGCACGAGGGAAAATGTGCATCTTTTCTAGAACTTTTTCTTTTCCTTCCTGGGGAACTGCTAAGCAAGAAAGGCACAAGCACTGGAGCACAACTGTGTTAATGACAACCAACCCCATGCAAGTGTCAGATGCAGAGTGATATTTAAATCAGAAATGTGCTGAACCAGTGTTGCAGTTTCAGTGTCCATGGGAAGTGCACAACAGCGCTACTGCACTATGCAAAATGTCTGCCACGTGCAAAATGCTCCTGCTGGGTTTTACTCTTTGGTACTTCAGACCTTTATTTCAAGGAAAAAAGTAACTCCTGAGGCATAAAGCATTTTAAATTATTATATGTACTTCTTCAAATGAATGCTTTCTCTGCCTTAAGAATAGTTGCAGTTACCTCAGATCTCCTTTAAGGGGTTAACTCTATGGTTTGGTTTATTTCAGCAGCATTAAGAAGTTTCCAGTTGGTGGTAAAATTGCTTGAAAACTTCAAGCAAATATCTTGTTTTCCAAAAGAAGGCACTTGTCATAACGCTGTTCAAAGTATAAGGGGAAGAATTTCTCTCTCTTGCTATAATGTCATATTAAAAAGCAATTGACCCCAGGCTACATTTCATATCTAAGCAAAACTTGCTCCAGACTCTGCAGAGTTGTGGAATGGGCAGAGGAATGGCAGGGTGAGATATCCCAAATGACTGCAGAGTGCCATAGATGTCCCTTCCCATAAGGCTCTTACTCTTGTGAAGCTGCTGGAGAGTTTCCAGATGTAGTGTTTTCTTGTAGAGTATTTGTGGCTTGAACAAACAATTTAAAAAGTTTTTCTAAGGGTAGAACTGCACTTCAGCCCATTCTTCGCCAAAGCTGTCTTAATCTGATGGAACTATAGGTTTTGTTTTTTGTTTTTTTTTTAAATAGAAAGACTTACTGAGAGGCAATATAAATGACATTATTCCCAAGTAAAAATCTTCTAAGATAACTTTAGGAGTTTATTTCTTTAATGATTGTACTGCAAGGCTCTTTATAAGTTTGATAGGAAAAAATTCTGAAGTGTGTTTATGTGCTTCAAGCAGCACCATACCATATAGTTTTGCATTATCTAACAGGTCCTTACAGTGATGATATGATACAGAACTAATGCAATGTGTGTTGAAAGCTGTGAATTTTTAGAGTAAGCATGTCTTCCTCCTTCTTCTGATTTTTTTAGTGGAGGAGTACTGGACTGTCACAAGTTTAGAGCTGGTATTGTTGCAGTGGCTTGTGCCTTTGTGAAATAAGACTGCTTCAAGAGGATGGAGGATTTGGGGTTTTCTTAAGAAACCTGTTTTTCTGATCATTTTATTAGGGTGTCTGTCCAGATGGGAAACATGATACTGATATGCATAGATGTATTCCTGAAGTGGCTTTCACTTAGTTCAGAGTGGAGACCCCACTGTTGTGTAGCTGCTCTGCCTTTGCTGCTGTTGATTGCAGCCACAGGTAGTGTGGATGCAACAATAAGTGTGATGCAGCAGTACATGCAGTTCACTATAGATGTGCATAATCTGTCAGGGAAGGAAATTGGTTTGTTGGGAATATGGTTTCCCAGAAAAAAACTGGTATATTTCTCAAGTTAAAATACACATTTACACAGATCTTCCTTGTGTGAAGTGTAGCGCCTTATAATACATGTTTCAGTGTGACCTTCTTTGAAAGGTATTGTGTTGTCATTTAAGTGGAGACTTTGTTCACTGGAAATTTAACTTCAAGCATTCATCCAGGAAATCATGCTTTTAGTTGTTCTATAGAATCATAGATTGGTTTGGGTTAGAAGGGACCTTAAAGATCATCTGGTTTGACTGCCAAGGCCTGGGATACCATCCACTAGGCTCAAAGCCCTGTCCAGCCTGGCTTTTCACATCCATCTAACAGAATAATTACAGTCTATGTTTACAGCTAGCTGATTTCATAAGAACCTTTTTGTAAGTGTATATATAGTACTGTGGATAAACATAATTTTCCCAATGTGATATTAAGGAGGTCATTCAGCTTTTAATGCACCTACAATAAATAGTATACCAAAAGAATTTCAGGGAATGGTGCATGTCTGTAAGCTTCTGTTCTCACACAGTTTAAAAAGAGGAAATCTGCTGAAACTGGGGAAAATATCACCATGAATAAAGGCCTGGTCCATTAATTGTTTTGTTGTGTTCTAGGCTGGGTTTTTTTGGGGTGGTTTGGTTTTTTTGTGGGTTTTTTTGGAGGGGGGTTGATTTTTGTTTGTTCATTTATTTTCAAAGTAGTGTCATTCACTTAGCTCTGCAACCAGTTTCACCCATCAGAAATCAGTAGCGCTACATCTGGCTCCTTTTTCCTGCCTTGCCTTGGACTGACACAAGTGTTAGTCAGACCAGGCTGAGTGGTGGGCCTGGTCAGAGGGCTGAGCCAGCTTAGAAAGTAGCAGGGCAAGAGAAAAAACAGCTGAGATTTTTAGCCAGATCAGCTTTCCTGTACAGCTCAGCATATAGCCAGCCAAAATACTAGTTCCAGCATGGAGAGTGGGAAGAGAAGAACCTCTTTTGGCAAGAGTGCTGATTTCTGTGTAGTCTTAAGCTGTGGAAGTCTGCTTTGACTGTTTGCATTGTATCCAGCCATAGGTTTTGCTTTATTCAATAGCTGGTATAAGGTCCTGTGCAGTAAAAGCCTGAAAAATGGGTTATAACTGAGCCGGGACAATCACAAGGAAAAGCTCACTGTTCACACTTTTGCTGGATAGGGAAGGATGTGTCTAAGGTTCCCAGCTATCAGGCCAGAGAAATTCCAGCTTAGTAGTAAAAGCTTAAATAAAAATATATCGATGACTTTTTTTTTTTTTTAAATTGATTATGGTATTATGGGATCATTAAAATGACTCATATTTTCTTTTTTTTTTCCTAGGAATTTATCAAAGAGCTGCTAGCTCGGATAAGAGGAATGAGGAAACTCAGTCCCCCTCAAAAGAAGAGTATATAAATAACTCAAAGTAATAGCACTCTGTAAAAGACATGGCAAGGGAAATGGGACTTTGAATACAAGACCTTTATTAAAATAATTGTCTTTCTCCACAACTTTTTTGATTTTATTCAGTTTTGACTCAAGAATTTTTTTTGTGTGTTTTAAGGGTTCTTTTTTTAAGTGTCAATTATTTTTTATCAAAAATATCAACAATTTGGATGCTGCTCAACTTTCACCTGAGGATTACTGAAGCAAGTGAAGAATCCAAGAGTTAGTGATGAGGGGCAGCAGGCCTATGTGGTGAACCAGAAGATCTTGTAAATTTACAGAGCTAGGAGATCTCTCCTTGCAACTAGTTGGATAACGTTTCTTAAGTTGGTTGTACATTTAACTCATGGATGTCAAGTTTCTTGTGCTTGTCTGTACATAAATTTTAAAGTGGGTTGTGAATACTGTTTCACATGGATGGAAGGAGAAGTTTGTTATAGTAAATTATTTAAATGGTGGTTATTGCAAATTTGCTACCAGAAGGTACCAATTTAGATTACTAAAATGAACGCTGCCATTTTTCTAAACACCCTTAAAGCAGCCCAGTGAAGAATCTCATCATATCTCCTTGTTTAGACTGCAGCATATGAAAATTGGGAATTTTAAGGGCTTAATTTGTAGACTTAAAAGTTATTTGATTGACTTTGATGCTTTGCCAGATCACTTCCTCTCCAACCCATGGTGTCTTGGGAGCTGTGCTAACCTATACTGAATATGGGCCTGGAGTGATATCTAGAGAAATGTCCATCACCATTTAAAAGTTGGTTCATGCTGGAGGAAAGGCAGTGATATGAAAACGAATTGCAAGTACTGTATTGCATTTAATGATGTGGTCTTAATCAAATGCAGATTCCTCTCCTATAAAGGTAGGCAAAGAGTAATACAGCCTTTGTTTATGGCTCTGCCCTGAGAAGTGGGGAGACTTCTTAACCTGGGCTCTCTTACTTGTAAGAGCAAGAACAGAGATGCCCGCTCCCTTCTGGAAAATGTCCTAACTAGAATGTTTGATAAGCTACCATTTACTGGTAGGTGACATTAGTCAGGCATTTTATATCAAGGGTGCTCTGAACATATTTTATTTTTCAAAAGAAGTACATGTTTGTGAATTTTATGTATACTGGCAAGCTTTTTTAATGTATTTAATTTTGTAATGTTTACTGATGATTTTATTTACCAGATATTTACTCAAATAAATGGAACAACTTGTGACTTGTTACATGTACACTTTACAAGACTACTGTTGCTGAGTAGGTTTGTAAATGGAATTGCTGGTCAAAAAGAGAAGCCTGTGAGGTGGTAAGTACATGGGAACCCAGGTGTATTGATCCTAACTGGCTTTTAACATACTTAATATCACTCAGCCCTTGCCCAGTATCGCTCACACTCCTGCAACCTGGTGCACAGCTTCACTTTTGAAGGTCTCCTCCAGATAAGGCCTTCCTTCCTTGTGTCCTGGGAATTTAAAAAGGGGTGGGGAAAAAAAAGCTTGGAAATTCTTTCAGGTAACTACTGGAAAATTCAGATAATGTTTTTTGTCCACGAGGGAGGGACTGTAGGGGAAGGCTTACACTGGGTGTCTCTGTTTCCTAGTGAAGGTGTGGCTGAAGGGGATCTTCCAGGAGATACTCTTCCTTTCTTCCTTTAGGCACCTTTTTGGATCATCAAGAAATTCCAGCACCCCTGAGAAAAGAATCACGTGCAGCATTTTAAATTTAAGTCTTATGTCTTGCTAAAGTTGCAATTTAGCTCTGGTTTTGACTTGCTGGCAGTTCTCATGTTCAGAGTTTCGAGCTGGAGTCTGAAATAACCCACCTTATTTTTCAGTTTCAACAATAAGGATTCTAGTAATTTTCACATTCACAGATGCATTTTGTGACTTCACTGACAATTTCAAATACCACTTTTTTTCCTTTATAATGGTGTACCAAATCAGATGTCAATTAATGGCAACTGTACCAATTCTCTCATTACCATTTAGAGAAAAAAAATTATAACCACCAATATTTTTTCTTTGTTGTTTGACTAAAAGCTGCCCACCCAACTGTACACATGACATGTTTGTGTCTTTTATCCTATTCATCTTGCACTGAAGTAGCTGTGGAAGGTAGCAGTGTACACCTTCTAAAGCTAGTAGGCTTGGTGGTGCACTTAGAAATGGTGAAGATGGGGATGGTCCTTGTGTTTTCTTGCCTTATGGAATGGAATAAGTCACTTCTGAGAAGGGTTTCTTCTCCAGCTTCACAGGTTTTGCTGTCTTAGAAGCGTCAGTGAACAAAGCCAAGCTCTAAATAGCTTTTTTTCACAGCTGGCCTGATTTTCCTGAGGATTTACAGGGTCTCAGTCTTGCTAATTTTTACTTAATGGAGCTACTCTTGGCCTTGGTGTTAGTGAGGGGAGAATTGACCCATTCACTAAAGATTTAATTGTGCTTTATGCCTTTATACTGTGTGGGTGTTCTTGGCTCTGTGGCAATATTCAAGGGGGATATAAATAGCACACTATTACTGCAACAACTTGAAATTAAATCTTGCAGCCCAGTCTCTTCACTGTCTTGGCTGGACAGCTTTCATGAGAAGGGCCAAGTTGCTGCAATGAGAGCTTCCTCTGGGCTTTTTTAAGTGGTTAATGAAAGAAACTTCTAAAATACATAGTGAAGCTGAGGTTTTTGTTTTGGAATTGAAGTGCCTCTCCAGTATAAAAAAATTGCCTGCAAGAGCATGTGTTTCTGGAGTCTGCTTCATGACATAATTAGCTTTTGCATGTTTTACAGCAGGACCTTACAGTTGGCTTAGAAGGAAAAGCAAAGTGCTTGTGTAATCATACTTACTGTGCCTCATGAGGCTGCAGTGACAGGGTGGTATACTCCTGTGGCACAGAAGAAAGGACATGAGCCATTTGTCTGCCAGCCTCATTTTTAATATAATAATCTCATCCTTCCCCCCAAGGATGGAGATTAGTTATGAAGTTGCTATTCATGCAGGGAACGTAAGGGTGGAATGTGGGAGTTTCTCTATTCTCAGAGAATATGACCATGAAAAGCAGGAGCAAAATATCTGCTCCATTTGTGCACATGAAACTCTTTGACAGTCTTAGTAAGAATTCTTAGTACTTTATGCTGATAGGTATAATAGTGTAAGTGAAATTGAAATTACTCAACAATTTTTTCAAATTCAGGACAGTCTTAATATAAACATGGAGCTCCAGGGTAAAAGAATTGCCAGCCACTCTATGGTCTTATTCTGAACAAACAGCTGAACTGAAAACTCTGGTGAAGTGCTGTAGCAAAAGGAAAAATTGCATCTTGACTGCATAAGATTTGTCACTGCCGTCCTCATGCTCAGATTGTGTACAGGTACTGAGTAACTGTGTGCAATACTTTTTAGAAGGTGTTGAGATTTAGGGAATGATGCCTAGAGAGGCTGAGCTAGAACAGAGGTTAGACAGAGTTGAAGGAATAAAGTAGGTATTTATTAAAAGACCTCTAAAGGATACACCTTGGGCAGTACAAGAGCCCAGCCATGGCTCAACCCAGGATGGATGCAATATGGACAATTGGTCACGAGTTTTCAGACTTTTATAAGTTTTGACCCATTTACACATTGGGACTAATTGTTCACTTACAGCTTCAAGTTATGAAGTCCCATCCTCCCAGATTGTTCTTCTCAATTTGCTGTTTGTACATTTTGGGCCTGAAGCTGCAATGGTGTCCTTGGTTCTTGGGCTGGAAAAGGATTGTTTTGTGTAACCACACTGTGAAGAGAACTTGCTAGAACTTTATATGAAATTCAGTGTCACACACTAAGGCAGAACAGAATCTAAAAAAAAATATGAAAATATGTTGGGAAGTCCAGGAAAAAAACATCACAAAGAAAATTACCTGTTAGAAAAACAGAAGTCTTTTGTTACTGCATGTATTTATGTATGGAAAGAAAATGAGATATGTCAATGCTTTTATGTATTGGAGAAAAGCATGAAAAGGAGGAATGCCTGGAAGGTAAAGGAAGGGAACTTGAACAGTTGAAGAAAATAGAGCATCCTGATGGTGATGAGCCCCTTAAACTTGCTATTGTGGGAATAGGTGAGATTGGCATCTATTAGTATCTCCAAATTGAAATTGGATACTTTTCTAGATAAGTTGTCATTGGACATTTCATATATTCACATATAGAGTTTCAGTCAAGGTAATCAAAGGCCTTAAAACTCTATACTTCTGCTTCATCGGGTTTTGTTTGTTTGGTGTTACTTTTTCTGTGATTGTTTTGGTTTTGTTTTGGGCTGGGTTTTTTTGTTTGTTTTATTTTTTGGTTGGTTGGTTTTAGATTTCTGTTAAAGCAGAGGAAACTAATAGGAAACTGATTTCTTTGTATTATGGCAATTTAGCTACATGCTCATGTAGTGGTCAAATCAGATTACTAGCTACGGATTTTATATAAAACTTTGGTACTTTCTATTTGACTTTCATGTTACTACTTTTAATTTTTCTGGAAGTAAGCAAATAGTAATTGTGAATGTAATTAAAGTTGCTATTGAAAGCTAGAGAGAAGTTGATGTCAAGAAGAGAAAACGTGACCAGAAAGTGCTTAGTGCCGTAAATTTTATTTTTGCCACTGGAGGATTTGGTCATCAGTGGTAAATAGTGTTTCTGAAGTTTTGAGATTGCTGTTTAGGGTAATCTAACCTAGTGCTGATGGAGTTCTATTTGTTTTGTGGGCTTTTTGGTGGAACTAATTACCAAATTCTATGAACTTACACTGTTTACAGACTTCTCTGTTTTCCAACAAAAACTGACAGTAGTTGTTTAAAGAAACTGAGCTATTTTTAAAATTGTTTTACAATGTATATAAGACTGAAAATTGTTTTGAAGGTGCAGCTAACAGGTTTTGTTTGGTAGTAAACTCAGAGGTCTTACTGAATTGATGTTTTAGTTGAACTTTTTACTTTCTAAGATCAAAATAGAAAATATCATATATATGCCTTAGGAGAGGTTTCAGTCTGCCTAACTATATGATACTGGGTCAGACTTGAAGCCCATAATTACTTGGCAAAGAATGGAGGAGCTGATCTTCAAGGATAAAGACTTGTTTTACTACCCCTTCTAGGGGGCAAAGGGGATGAGAGCACAAGAAGCTTTCCTGCCCCCTTAAAGGAGGATCCTAA
This sequence comes from Parus major, assembly GCF_001522545.3. Taxonomy (NCBI): domain Eukaryota; kingdom Metazoa; phylum Chordata; class Aves; order Passeriformes; family Paridae; genus Parus; species Parus major. The sequence continues at coordinate 56,297,337 of NC_031770.1, read as the reverse complement.
GTCAGTGTCAGCAAGGCTTTGGCTCTTGCAACAGTTTCATACCCAGTTTCTGCCACTGACCATCCCCAATGAACTGCATGTTTTCTGTTGTTTTTGCAGATTTAATTTCAAGCCTGCCAAAGCAATAGTTATTAAGTCAGTTTTGGTGCCCATTATCTCCTGTACCTCATGGTGTGTTTGCCTACAGTCTGCATTATTCTTCCCCATTCCTTTAAGTTTAACAGCTCGATTATTTCTTGTAGGGATCTTTTACTACGAAATGGAAATGTGCTGTGGTTCTATATCTGCCACAGTGTTTCTGCTGTCAGTACCAAGTCAGTCCAAAAGACTAGAAAGGATGCTGTAAATTTTATTGTCTTCTGATTGATGGCCTCATTCCACTGGAGTTTACTCACTTTTTGCATTATTTCTTAATTTCCTTGAGGAAATTTTCATCAGTGTGTGCACACAACTCAGCCACAGACTCTGAGAGCAAAGCTCCTAGAAATAATCAGTTTCTTTTATATTAAGAGAAAGAATGATAAATGTGGTTTTTATCTTTTCCCTCCAAATATTTGGAAGATGCACTTGCAGTGTCACAGAAATGTTCTTATTTGGAAACCTGAGGGTGTAGTGTAAGTAATGAAACAAGGACTAAATAGTGGCAGACACACAAACTCACCAATGGATGCATTCCTTGTGTCCTTTAGGAAAAGAAAAAAGGATCCCAATCCATGTCTCCTGGGCTCAGTCCTTACCAGAGACTAATGTACTTCTATTAGGCTCTGCTGGGCTTTGTGCTGAGTCCAGGCAAGGACCCTGTGGAGAGGTGAGTATTGGTCCTTGAAGAATACTGCAGATTTGTGTAATTGCACACCAGCTAAATTAATCCTGAATCCGGTGTTTGGGCTGTTAAGAAGCCAGTGCTTCAGGCGGAGCATTGGTAGGATGTGTCATCACCCTTTTCCATTTTGCAGTGACTATGATGTGTTCCGTCTCTTCTGGCCCTGCCACTAAGGAATACTGCAGTTTTTCAGGAATTAAATACGAAAGAGCATGTTTTCATTTGGGAGTAGTTTGTTACCAACCCACACATGCCAATAACTTTGTTCCTCTGATACATGTACCTAAAAAGCAGACCTTTTGAATAAGTATAGCTGTAAAGGCACTGTTACCAGCTGGCAGTGTCTGGTTTTGTGAGAAAATGAAGCTGTGCAATGTTCTTTTTTTCTGAACTAATTTAATTCATGCCTCCTAAACCCCAGTTAACCTTTTAATATAGGTTTCACAGTCATAAGGATTTCAGCTGCTTTGGGGAATCTTTCTACTGCTGGTTTAGACTTAGAACCAGGCACAAAATGATTCAATATTGGAAAAAGGCTATAACTTCTTTTTAAAATTCCCCTCTTTAGAGTTGTCTTAAAGTATTTCTGTTTCCATATCAGCAATGTACCACAGTAGTGCTTGTTTTATAATGGTAAATCCTTAGAATTTTAATAATTTACCTCAAGTGTCTGCTCTTTCTTTTGTCCTCTGATGTGCCTTGGCCAAGAGCTGATACTTAAAGTATTATTTCTTCATCTACGAAGCTGTACATCCAGCTCAGCACTTTATCACTCTGAGGCTGGATTTTTTTGTGCTTGGCACAAGGGCAATGTGTATGTCAACTCCTCAAAATTAAAAATTTTAATGCCAGGGTTGAGTGAAGTGATAATTGTTTAACATTTTCTTCTCTTATTTACTTTTGAAAACTGAAAAACCTGAGTGCTTCCTTATATTAGTATGATTTTTTTCAGTTCTAATCTTGTTAGCTTCTTCCTAATTCATTTAGTACTTGTATTTCTTACAGTTTTTATTTGTAGTAGCATTTAGTATCTGCTCTTAACAACTTCTCACCCTCCCTCAGAATTCTTCTCCTCTGCTTTCATCCTTTTCCAACAGAAATACAGGTATATCAAAATTATGTGACATCTGCAGCACCAGCAAAGATAACTAGGCAGGGATTCAAGAGACATCAAATAAATCAGACTAACCCACAATATTGCAGTGTTTTCTTTGCTGAAGAAAGTTAGGCTATCATGCCCAGCCCACTCCTGAATTTCACTTCTCCTTCTCCTGCAAGCAGACTCTTCCCTAAGAGAGTGGTTTTGATTCTAGTTGTTTAAGCACCCAAAATAAAGCACTTAAAACTCTGGGATTTGGTTCAAAAATCCCAGATGGAACTAATTTTTGAGGTTGGCTTTAAAAAAAAATAAGTTTGGGGCTATCCTTGGTATCCAACCACTCAGTCTTGTTAATTAGAAATTGTGGATCAACTATTAAATATTCAGGGAGGCAGGGATCCCATATCAAACAGCAGACATGGAATATGCTGACCTTGCACTTCTTTCCAAGTTCCCTCACTGTCTGAACCTTGCTCATCTCAAATGCTCAAGAATTACAAGGCAAGTAAAATAGGCTCTCTGAGGCTGTGGAGTCCTGAATTTTTTATAATGCTTTGATTGTTCCTTGAGTTGCTTTCTCAGGGACCACTTGTAATTTGTTCATACTGTTGGTGGGGGACTGAAGCTTCCTTTCCCATCTCCAGAAATTTCAGGAACAGTAAACCTCTGCTTTGAAAGACGCTGGGCTTGTGATAAAAGCTTTAAAGTCAGAGACAAACAGAAATAGCATCTGTAGATGCTGGAGCTGACCTGACTCTTGATCTGCTACAGTGCCCTTTTCCATGCATCTCGTGTAGCCCATGGAGCTCTCCCTGTGCTGGTAGAAGCTCAGGCCTACTTGTGCACAAAACCCTACGAGACAGACAAGCTAAGTAAAATTAAAATAAGCTGGTGTCACTTGGAATTAGATGTAGATTACTCTTTATCCATTTCAATGCACTCACTTCATTAGCTAGAAAGCCACCTTCATTAAAAAAAAGTAGGTTGGTGATGGGGGGCTTTTGTATATCACTTCATCCCTGCTTTACTGCAGTACACAGGGACCCTGGTGGAAAAAAAGCTGTTCTTCAGTGATTACTAGAAACAACCAGCTCTCTTTTTGGTATAAATCATTGAGGACAGAGAAAAGAAAGCTCATTTTTAATATGTGTTTCGATTGAAAGTGAGTTGCAACACCCTGGGCAATTATACTTCCAAATTTTGCCCTTTGGGGACAGAAGAAGGCTGTCAAATGCTGGGCTCCCTGCAAATCAAAAAAGTCTTTTGAGTTCTTTTCATTTTTAAAAGGGTCACTTACTGAGAGCAAACAACTCTAATAAATGAATAGTATTCTAAAACCTTCGGCAGAAGGTTTTAGAGCTGTGTAATGGCATTTGGGAGATGGATACAAAGCTTTCTATATGCCACATTTGTGGGGAGCTCCATAGGGGGAGCAAACTGAAATGACAACATTTTCATTATATCCTTTTTCTGTAAATGACAGGTGAGGTGTGGGGCTCATTTATTCACAAGTCTTTCCCTCAGGATCTGGGACTACAGCAGTGCTGAGGGGAAACAGATAACCAGTGGTTACTTTCTGTATTGAACTTCGGACAGGGATTATTTTACAGGATTTCTGTGAATGCTGTTGGGAGTTAGTCAAATGAAACAGTTCGTAGGATCCCTCCCCCTGTTAGGGTAGTGCAGGGAATTGAAAGGGTTCCTAGAGCAAGACCAGTCTGCATGGAAGGGCAGGGGATCCCACCCGTTTGTCTGGTGCCAGACAACTTGAGGTTTAGGCAGAGGTAAGTGCATGAAAGACTTGAAGTTATTTACTTAGACATTGCAAATGACTGAACTCTTGTATTTAAAGACCACAAAATACTTTTCCCCCTATTTGTTGGTATTAATTAAACAGAATTTAGTTATTTACTTCATCTGTTATTCTGGTGCCTGCTAACCTGGTCAAGACTGAGATTTCTGTCCTATCCATCCTGTTCCAACCTAAAAATCTCTTATTGTTTGCCATTTTGTCATCTGTCTCCTGTGTTGCAGACATTGGAGAAGTGTTTTCCACAAGAAGGTATAAGACAGCAGTTTGCATTAATCCACTGCCATGAAACTGGATGTTAATTCCTACTACTTGTATTATCCCTACATGGATCATGGCAGTGTGTTTAGGGAAAGAGACTCCAGTGAGCTCAACTGCCTCCAGCTGGGCTCAGGTGAAACACACAGATTCTCACATGTTCACACCTAAAGTGGTGTCAGCAAGTCCCACGGCTGAACGCCCAGGTGCGAGTGACGCCCTCCTGCAGATCTCAGGTGGGCCTGTCACCAGTGGTGAGTCAGCAGCAGTGTCAGGGGCAAGGAGCAGCTCTTCCTCTCCTTCACAGAGCTGCTCTGGACAGTCAATGTGCCAAAAGCTTTGTGTAAGACAGTCTGCTGCCTTTAGGAAAATAAACACGTGAATTCTCCTGCATCTAATATTAGATCACATGGTCAAAACAGCGATCAATCTCTTTGAAGGAAGGAAAGGAAATCCTGGTGCTCCTCGTAAACTTCAATGGTAGTGCTTCTCAGGACAGGCATCTAATGGTATAGATCAGTATTTTTCCTTCCTTATTCCTGATCTCTAGTTCCCTAAAGGGCTGGAGCTGGTCCTTTCAGCAGCTGACATGTCAAAAGCATTCAGGAGGAAACTACAGGAAGCTGGTAGTGACTTGGAAAAATGAAGCAAATCTGCAGGGAATCTCTTGGCTGATTCAGTGACTTTCTAACATCTTTCCCTTCCAGCTGGGCCTGCCTCCTGGTAGCAAAGGCCCTGTCTATGCTGAACACATCAGAGACAGCACACTGACCTCTTTAATTTCTGAGGATTAATGAGGTTTTACTGCTTAAGGTAAACACCTAAATTAATGCTGAGGAGCTTTGATCACATTTCTCTATTTTTTTCTGTCCTCCATCACCTCTCAGTTATGACTCACTGGAAGGAGTCATAAATAATCTAGTGTTTTTAATAACTCTGAAAAAATTGAACTGTGTAGTATAAGATCACTTGTGAAGGAGGAGATGTGGCAGCTGTAACAAGTAGGAATCCTGCTGAGGCACTGTTGTTATTTGGGTATATTTCAAAGGTTTAAATAGGATTAAGGTATTTATTATTATTAATGGGAAAATAATCTTTATCCCTCCAGAACATTAGAGATACACTGGGTTTTTTTATGCCATGGAGGAATACTCTATGGGCAAATACAAGGTTCTTGTAGTCTAAATAGTCAGGCTTGAAGCCTACGCAGATTGAGGATTTTCTCTTACTAGCAACACACACTGCTCATTCTGCTGCAACCTTATTAAGGACAAAGGCTGAGGCATTCATAATAACTGGTGATTTGAAATGCCTTGATTTACTGGTGTTCCACATGGGGCACTTTAAAGGGACCTTCATTTTTAGGGGAATACTATTCACAATGTTTCACACCTGGAGCACCATAAATTTGAGGCTCCCTTCTTGCTGCTCGTTCTTGAAAATCTTTGGAATATTGATGGATGAACAAATAGCATTTGCTTAGATAAGAAAGTCTGTGACTGCTTGGTGCTATAGCATTAAAAGTGGAAAAAAAAGATGATAGGCTTTATGGTTAAAGAAACTTCCATTTTCTGACAGGATAATGCTAGCATCTGATTTGTAAGGCAGGCCAAAGGCTTTTTCCTCTATAGAAATCTTGGGTTAAATTAAAGAAAACACCCTCTCAAACCACCTTCTGCTACCTGAAGAACTCTTAAAAATTCAGTAGGTAGCATTATGTAAAATACTCATTTTACACTGGCCACTGCTTCTTCCTTTGTCCCAGGTGTGGGTGCAGCACTTTCTGCTATTTGAAGTGAGGACAGGTGCTTTGGTGTGGTTGCCTGCCTCAATTCAGGACATATGAATATTTTTTGCTGCAGAGGATGCTCTTTCTGGTGTGTGGAGCAGAGCAAGGTCATCTGGAGCAGCCTAAGGAAGGGAATAAATCAATGAACCAAGCAAAGGCAGTTGCTGGTAACTAGCTAAGAATAAAGAGTCAGGCTTGGGTATGCAATGTTCACTATCAGCAAACAGAGCTTGAAATCCTTAAGCCAAATGTTGAATTTCTGAGCTCAAGACAGGCCTGGAGGAAGTGGAGTGGTTATTGGATCTCGGGATGCTGTGGTCTGAGAGAAGGTCAGCTTCAAACAGTGTTTGCTGACAAGTGCAATAGACGAGCTGCTGTGTGAGCTGGCTTTAATGGACTTCAATGAAATAAGAAACGTTGGACCCTGAGTGTTGTTAAAGGGTTTTGTGTATGAAGCCATTATGTCTCGGGTTTGTAGCCTCACTGTTTTTGCCTGGCTTGGAGATAGCAGAAAACCTTGTGGAGCTCTTTCTGACCTGCTGGTGGGTAAGAAGAGGACCTGAGTGCCTGACTGCAAGGTTTCCAGCCCAGTGAGTTGCCTGAAAAGAACTGGATTGTTCAAATGCACTATTAAAACCCTATAGATACTCTGGTAAGGAAGTAGCACATATGAGGTTTCTTGAGTGCTTAGTCTGGTTTTAGATTAATTTTTTCATTCTCTTATTTCAGTCTTTCATTCATTTCATTCTCTCTTATTTTAACTGGCTGCTCTGATTAGGTAATGCTGCCTTGACATACTTGCTTTCAGATGTTGGTAGCACGCACTGTACCAGGGCTTGGTCCAGCTCAGTAGAAAAGTAAAATAAAATATTCCTGGCTATTATAGAGAAAGTCTCAGATTGCTCCTTGCTGTTCTTGCCCCCATGCGGCATATGCCACTGTTTGTCCCTTTAGCCTTCAGGCTCAAGTGGCTGTCCTTGACATTCCTCATCCATCCCCGACCCTCCTGCTCTGGCAACTCTTCTTTGCTCACAGGGAAGGGAAACTGAACTGCCTCCTGCCTCGCCCCGCTCCTGCCCCCAGGGCTCTGTTCAGCTGTAGCATCTCAGTGCTGTTCAACACTGCGAGGAAGATGTGCAGGTCTCTGGCCCAGCTGAGAGCTGGTGCTTACAGCCAAGCAGCTGCACAGCATCCTCCTGTGAGGAGTTACAGGGATCTCCCAAGCTATTACTGCTCTGATGCACCTGTGTGGTGTTCTGGGGATTTCCCGCTTGGCAGGGAGGAACTCGCAATACAAATGGGCTTTGGCTGCAATAAAGAAAAAAACCCGCAGTTGGTAAAGGATATTATCTCCTCAAACTGTGATTTAGGCTTGCTGTTCTGCCAGCAGTCTTCTGTGTGGCCTTACGAAAGTTGCTTCTGTGCATCAACCCCCCCTTGCACTATAATGGTCCAGGGCTGGTTTTGTCGCAGGGGTATTGTCAGGATAAATGCAGCTGAGGCCACAAAACATTGTGGTGGCATAAAACACTTCGCTGTCTTGATTGACCAAATCCGATAAACAGGATGTCTAAGTCACCTGACTCGCATCACAGAATGTCTCACTTTCACCTTGATAAAGTAGATTTTCTTAGTTTGCCTGGAAATTGTGTTGATATTCTAAAGCAGAAAGCAAAACCAACCCTAAAGTCCGGCGCATAGAGACAAGAAAGGTTATTTTTAACAGTGTGGGAAGTGCTGTGCTTACAAGGCTAATGCTACCCACGGGACGTGCCTTGCATTTTGCTGAACAGAAGCAGAGCCCTCTCAAGTTACAGAGCTGAAGGGAAATGGCAAGCTGGTGTGCTAATAATTCCCATGTTACTATTTTTAAAGTTCTGCCTGCCTTGTCTGTAGCATTGTTACCCAGCAGTGCCTCCTGATGCCAGGTTACTTCAGGCAAAGTTGGTGTTTGCTCTTATATTTGTATTAATTTACTTGCTTTTTGTTTGCTTCCCTTCCCCTCCTTATAGTCTTAGGCACTTGAACATAAAAAAAGAGATAAGCTTGTGGTTTTGTTGCAGGGGTATTGTCAGGATAAATGCAGCTGAGGCCACAAAATTTTACAAAATTCAAGTTTGTTGTCTTGTTGAAATTCTCAGAGCTGTATTAACAGAGTCCCAGCACCCTTCACCTTAGTTGTGGGTAAGTGAAATGACTTCTGTGAATTTATTTTTTTTGCCTTGATGGCTCAATGCTTTCCTAGTCAGCTTGTCTGTGAAAACACCATTGAACGTGTTCAGACAAGCTGATGGGTCAAATAATTAGAGGCACAAAGCTCTTTTTCGCATGCCTGCCGTGGCCCCCAGTGGAGGCTCGCAGGGAGGCTTGGTCTGCTGCTGTGGGGCTTGGTGGAGCTTCTGCTCTTCTGGCAAAGATGTCTGGGAAATGTGGCTCCCTTGCAAAGGCTCTGGTGATATGTACCACAGCTCTGAGGATGCCCCTGAAAGAACAGCTGCTGGGGAGCAAGGAAGGCAGTTATTAGCAATAAAAGCTGAAACATTTGTGAGAGTCCCTCTGAAAGAAAGCACATTTTCTACAAGACTGTGGAAAGCCAAAGTACAGCTTGTCCTCTGCAGTAACGCTGTTTCTTACCCCTTCTATGCACAGGGAGACTCCAGCACATGCCTTGCCTGTCACCTGTTGGTGCTGTGATAAAGCATCGCTTACCTGGAGGCGGCAGGACTGCTGACTTCTGCCGTGTTCCTACAGTGACAGGCAGCCTTCCCTGGTGCGTGGAGCAAATAGGGAAAGGGGGAAGGAGGCAGTTCATTTCTGGGGTCTCGGGGGCAGAAGGTGTGAGAGGGAGAGTAGGGAGGTGAGAACAGAGAAGTCCTTACTTACTGTTGAGCAGTCTTGCCGCAGCCTCTGAAGCCCCTTGCTGTAGTCTCCCATCTGCCAGCACACAGAGGTGTAATATAAAGGTTATACCAATGCACAATTCCAGGCTTCATTTTTATTCCACAGGGGCTTAAATTATTTATGTGCAGCACAGCAACAGCTGAACCTGCCGTTAGAAGGTACCTTGTAGGACCTTTTAAAATATTTAGTGCTTACTAACAGAATGAAGCAAACAAGCAGGAGTAGCTAAAGTGTTGAGGATGCACTCAATTTTTAAACAGTTAAAACAAATTAGGCAACACTTCAGATGACAAGTGTGCAAAGGCCATTTGCCTCATACCAAGAGGTCTGCACGGTGACAAGAGACCATCTGTCTGATCTGGATTCTTATGTGGGACTGACTGCTCAGTTAAATGGACAGTGCTCTTTGAATGATGATACTGTAGATTCAGCTGCTTAGCAGCTCCTGGATCTATCTTTTGGTCAGCCACAATGTGAACCAGGCACTTTCCTTTATAAAGATGCATTTGCTGTGAGCAAATCTCACTGTGGTATGTCCTTGTAGACCTATGCTGGAGCTTTCACTCTGCCAGCTTCCCTCTATTTTCCCTTCTGCGTGGGTGGATGTTGCCAAAGCGAACGGATAGCGATCGTGCTTCCCCTGGGCAAAAAAAAATAGAAAACATTCTCTGGCAGCTTTCTTGATTTCTTATTCCAGATTTGTGTTTATCTTATCAATATTCATGGTGCTCTGTCTATTCTCAGGGTATCTCATAGGCCAGTGTGAGACTAAGTAGCTTTAAGAAAGCTCTGTTCTCAGTGGGGGTTGTGAAGCAACTGGACTTGCCCAAGATAATGCTGAAAGTACAGGGCAGGAGGCTTTGTCTCCAAGTTTGCTGGATATGTTATTCTTCCTGGCTGCTGCCACAGGAGCTCGGCACAGTGTCCCTCCCACTGTTGGTGGTGGCATCTGGAAACAGGGGCAGCCGTCTCTGCGACTTTACAGCACCTGGGTGGGAGGAGTGGGTATGACTTACTGACCTCAATCTTCCAAGAAGATTTCTTGGACTTCCAATGACTTTTGTAGAATGTAAAACAGCGATCTTGGGTCCCTGCTGGGAAGGAGGAAAAAAACAAACTCAGCACCTAGCTCAGGGCTGGATGCAGGAACAGCCCTGTTTTTAGAGCATCTCTTGTCTGTCCACTGAAGCCAAGGGTCAGGAATAGCTCTACCAGAGTCAGAAAAGATTGTTGGCTCTGTGGCTGGACTGAGGACATCTCTGCACCTGGGTCTGGATTGCCAAACACAGGCTTCCCAGGACAGCTGCCAGCCATAAGGATCAGGGGTGAGGTAAGCACAGAGGACAAGGGGGAGAACAAATGTGTCCAAGGCAAACACTTGCACTTGAGCTTGGCCTCTCCCCACAGCAGGAGGGAAGATAATGTGTGACACTGGATTGCTCTGGAATAAAATTATATGGACAAGAGCTTGTGTCAAGCCAGAAAAGCTGTGTCTGAGAAGGAAGATGAAGATAGGAACTGATTGTGTGAGAGAGGTGCAGGCGAGAAACAGGTGAGAACAGCTTGAGATGAAATGAAAAGAAAGTGGAACAGAGTACAAGCAAATGATATCAGATGTAATGAAAATCTTAGCAAGGACTAGGAGGCATAAAATGAGGTGTGGCTGAGGGAAAAGACATAAATATTAGAAATAAATTAAAAATGTCCCGAGCTGCAGAGACAGTGGAAGATAATACAGTAACATTAAATAGAGCAAGCACTAGCACTCCTTTGCCAGGATAGATCAGTGCTATATTTATTTGAGCAATGAAAATACACTTCAGAGTTGCTTAAAAAAGATTATATGGCCAGGGCACAGTGAGTGTTGGCTGCAATAGCTGACAGTAAATAATTACAAGTGGGAGGGCTAGAGTTACTAATTATGGAAATTTCCTGACCTTGCTCATTATAAGATGTTCATTTTGGTTACTAGGCTGTATGACTGGGCTGTAATTTTTCATACCAGCTGTCTGCCCCAGGCTGAATATGTCTGAAAAACAGCATTTCAAGACAACTGGGACGAGACTTGGGATCATGAAGAAGATGGAAGTGGGGACAGACAATAGGAGTATAAAAGCATCCCCTGTGTGCCTAAGGATGAAATCAAGAAGACAAAAGCCCAGCTGGAGCGAAGACTTGAGGCAGGCTTTTAAGGCTAACAAAGAAGGAATCCTACAGGTATGGTAGCCGCTAAAAGAAATTCAGGGTAAATATGGATCTGCTAACAGAGAGAGGAGGCAGCCATGTTTGACACAGAAAAGGGTGAAGTGCTCAAGTACCTGAAAAATAGTTACAAAGAGTGCAGGACCCAAATCTCTCCCCAGTATAGGGTCACTGCCAAGGGGCAGTGACCACAGGCTGCACCATGGGGTGCTTGGGTTGGAACCAAGGTAAAAGGTGATGTGTACCGCATAGTAAAGCTACCCAAAGGGGTTTTGAAGGTTTTTGGGACTGAGATATACAAAGCTGTGACTGACTTGATGTGGCTTTGCTGGTAGCCCTGCTGTGAGTGGGGTCTGGACTGCCTTTCAGCCAGCATCTCCTTGGTTGCTCTGAAGCTGTGGTGGAGAGCATTGCTGTGACTATGCTGGTAAAAGGTAGGATGACTTTTTGTTTGAGAAGATTTAGTGTCTCTGTATTTTCAATTAGAAAGGCAAAAGAGGTCAGGTTTTGGGTCATGGTAGAGGACCCAAAACCCTGTCCACCAAAGCAGCCTTTACTTATAAGTCTATGATGACAACCTGAGGTTTTCCTCTTTGACTCTTACTCTGCTGTCAGGAAGCATGTGGCATGGGTGAAATACCCATCTTCCCTGGCACTGCAGATGGTAAAAGAAGCAAACCAGGTTGGGTTTTCAGTTGTGCTCTTCTTCCAAGTGGCAACAGTCAGCTGCATATCTAAACCCTGGCAGGCTCTGCACGTATTTTTCCCCATTTGACATCTGAATGCTTCTGACATTCTTGGAGACCTTGGAGGATGACAGTCTTGAAAAACACTGGAGGAAGCAACTAATTCTTTCTCCAGAGCAGAGATGAAGTCACACTTCATGCAGAAAAATAAAGGTGAAACCAAAATAACTGCGAAGTAAAACCCGACAGTTCTGTAGTAAATAAAAGGAAGAGTCCTTTGGAAAAAAAATATGTCACATAATAAAACCTGTGCAGTTTCAATTACCCAGGTTGTGGCTGGCACCTGGCTGTCAGGTTTAAGTAGGAAAGATCTCTGCAGCAGTCTTGCACACCAGGCTCTAGTTTGCTCTGAAACCAGGAGAACAACATCTTGGTAAAAACAGCACTGGTGTATTTGTAGACCCCCTTTTAACTTACCAGGCCTTTGGCATGTGAGGAATGGGTGTAGGCAAACAGGAAATGTACCTGTATATCTTCTCTCTGTAGGGCAGAAATATTACCAATGTAGTTACAGGAATTCAGAGATGTGGTTTCAATGTAGTGGGTCAGAGAAACAGAGCCCAGCCAACCAAACTGAAGATCTGAATCTTAGCAAAAAGTAGAGGATCTTCACTTGCTGCCTCCTGGAATATCACTCTTGGCCAACCCATAGAAGAGAAAATCCTTACGCAGGTTTAAAGGCAGGAACCAGGGCAGAAAAAAAAAGTGCTGTTCTTGGATTAGAGAAAAATCACCAGAGGAGCTTGTGGGGTCTGTGCAGTTCAGCAGATTTCTATGTGACCTGGAAAAGGGGTTAACAGTGAGCTGCCAACATTTGCTGATGGCATTAAATTGTTCAAATTAGTTAGAAGCAGAACCAGCTGTGAAGACATGTAGAAGAACCTTGTAATAGCGGGTGACTGAGCAAAAAAAATAAAATTGTATATGGCATTCAGCATAAATGAATGTTCAGGGATGCATGTAAGAACAGAACTGTTATGACTCCACATATAAAATGATAAGAGCTGATAAAAGCTGAGGGAGCAGGGAGATATAAATCAGGAACTTGATCTGGGATTACATCAAACACCTGACACATTGGTAGTGATCAGTACTCTGTGATAACATGTTAGGGAACAAAACAGCATACTAGTTTTGGCAAAATAGCACTTCTGCTCTGACTTGACTAGGTTGGTTTCCCAGGTTTTTTCTTGGAGACCAGATGATGAGTGCTCACAGCCTTTGGGCCATTCCCTTGTCTCAGAGAGAGAATTGGGAGAGCTGATAAAGGAGAAGTTTCTTCTAGTATGTCATGTAAATTTTCCTTTGATATCAAGGATTTGTTCCTCTGTCAAAAGAAGACGATTTTGCAATGTGTGGATGAACAACATGAGCCCTCCAACAACTGCTGTCCTATTCTAGTCCATCTCACCTCAAAGCTTGCATGAAGGATCCCTGTTAAATGCTGTAAGGACAATAAAGGTGAAAACTGGTCTTGGGGTGAGGTTATAGCTTAGGATTATCTTTAAAAAGCGGGAATCTTCAATAAGATGCAGTAAGGAGTTCTTGGAAGAACAAATGAATAGCATTAGAGGAAGGAATACTTGGAGGTCTTTTAATCTAACCAATCTCTGAAAACAACATTTATCTCAACATGAAAATAGGTTGGTCAGGACCACTTGTGATGCAGTGACCATGTGGATCACTGTGTCTTGGCCAGGCTTGTGAAGTAATGAGTCTTGCAGGGTCAGGGTTGTTTCTTGTATCTGCTCACCTTATCTGTTTTTCACTGGGGCTGTGATGTTGGCAGTTTATGCAGGATGTTGAGACAAAAGGACAAGTTAAGTTGCCAGCCTGGGCTGGGAGGGTTGATGGCAAATAACATGCTACAAGCAGAGTACTTTAGGCTCTTGAGAGAGGAATGATTGGTAAGACTGACACCCAAGTGCACTGCACAAGGAAGGCTGAGGAAAATTATCAGCTTTTCCTGTCCATAAGGGCAAGTCCTTGCCCAGCTGTTGAGTGGCAGGGGGACCACTGATTGATTGTCTTGTGTGTTCTCTCTGGTTGCTCTGAGAGTACCTTTCCTAAGAGACATTATCTCTGGGCCTTGCTGTCTCCCAGAGAAGCTGAGCAGTATGTGGGCTTTAGGTGAAATTCCTTACTGGCTTGGAAAAGCCAGCTCTTGGTCCCTGTGGGTCATATGTTTTCAGCTTCCCTTACTGTTGTGTTGACCACTGCTCCCAAGGTAGGTTTGTATTGGGAGTGAGGGTCAACATGTGTGGGGATTGGGGGTGGTGTTCAAAGACAGTAGACATGTGATTATGTTTCAAGTACTTCTTTTGAGTGCCTTCTCCGTGGTTTGTTGAACAAGATAAAGAAACACAAATGAAATTAAGTACCCTGTTTGTGTCGTGTCCCTTCCTAGTCCCCTAGCTCAGCTTCCCTAGCCCAGATGTGCTCCTGCAGCTTCTTGCTGGTGAGCTCATGTGGCAAAATTAAGGCTGTGGATGACCTGGGGCTGAGGGCAGGACGGTGTCCCAGGAGCTGGGCACAGGGGGCAGCCAGCTGCCTGCTGCTCCCCAGCTGTGTTCTCTGCTGTGCCCAAACAAAGGCTCACGGGCTGGCTTTAATATGTGCAAACTTTCTGCCACCTGCTCACAGAAGAAAAAATTAATATGCTTATGCAATGACTAAATTATGCTGTACACTAATTCCTGAAGAAAATGTTGATAAGAGTGCTTTGAGAAAGGCTTTTAAATATCCTTCCCAAGTGACTAAAGGAATTCCAATTAGACCCTACATGTCATTTTCATTTCCCTTGTCATTGCTGTCTAATTCTGAAAAATGCTTCCATCTCTCCTACTTTCATGTATCATCTGCTTTTCTTATATGTCCACCCATAATCCTGGTGGGTGACATGACAGCTATTTCCATGGCAAGAGCATTACAGATTCTAATAATATCTTTCACTGAAGTAGCACTTTTATCCCTGGTGGAGCTGTGCAAAATGAAGTTTTATATACATCATTTCATCACTTCATATGGTTTTCTAATCTCACATTGTGCAGTTCCTGGTTACCACATTTCACGTAACTTGCTGGAAAAAAAACCCCACAACACTCCTTTTTTTTCCTTTGTGGTTTCAATCTAAAAAAAAAAATCTTTTTGGCTTGGAAGTATGATTTATTCAGGGTTTGGATTGGAAATAAAGCTATTCAGCATTTAAAAATGTTAAGAAAATGTCTCTATGTGCTAAAATAGGTTTATTTTGGTTTGTGTAACAGAAAGAAAAAACCCATCCAACCCCTCTGAGTTTTAGCTAGACAGCTTTGCATTTAATTACTTCTATCCCATGCATCTTTACTCTGAAAAGTAAAAATGCATTTTTGTGATGAAGATTTTATATTAAAGAATTGTTTTATCTGCCATTAAAACACATCTACTTTTTGCAAGGGGTGTGGCCAGTGCTGAGCACCGAGCTGCAACACTGCAGTAGCTGCTGGGATGCTGTGAAGGGAGCACAATGGCCAGGCATCAGGATAGAGAGGATTTGTGTAGGCTGAATGTTAATGACTCAAACTGCAGTCTTTCCAAGGCACCAGGCTCAACTTCTCTCAGGATGGAGGACAATGAACAAGAGATCTTCCTGGCCAAGTGTCATGGTTTTAGTTGAGCACAGATGTGGGGGGAAGGTTGCTGCTGAACACTAGCACTAGTTTGTTGGGTTTTTGCAGTACCTGGGATTTTTGTCCTTGCTAATTAAAAACATGTCTGTGAAATGAAGGAATAATGAAAAATATACGATTACTTCTTTGGGTGTTGGCTTAGGACGAAAATGGTATTTCCTAGAATTGTCTAACAGTTCTGCTCTGTGACTGAATAAATGTTGTTTAAATTGGATTACTACTGCTCCAGCCTCCTCTTGAGAGGAGAGAGGAACTAGAGTTCATTTGTTGGAACTCTGCTACGTTTGTTCTTATACAGTACTGAGCTTACCCTTGGCTGGTTTCTTATTTAATTGCTGTTGTTCAGGAATAATTTCACTGAAGGCAGAAGACTGACATTGCAAAATAGAGCCAAAGAGAACTAAGTAATGCACAAGGACTAAAAGTCTCCTTGTGCGTTACTTTATTAATATGCTTGAAAACTAAGAATATAATTTGAGTCAGTGAGTCACTGTTTCATAGCCCCATCAAATTGCCAGGGGTGGCTGTGCAATTTTTTTCCCCTGGAGAATCTGTGAGCTCAGTCATGTCCAAATCAGAAGTACTTATGTATTTAGTCTATATTTGAGTTCATTTTTATTAATTCAAGGTTAAGTATGGATTGCCCTTTTACTCTGTGGCATTACATCACTTGTAGGAAAACTTTTACTTTTAGTTGTCCTATATTTTACAATGTGTAGCCCCAAGTAAAGGGGGTATTTCACAAGCAGTAAGTACATGCTTTTTGTCAAGACATGCACAAAAGACATCAGTGAATGATGTTTGAAACCACTGAAATCTAAAGTGAGTACTCCATGAAATTCTGGGGGAAGTCACAGCATGACCTGTCCATTGCTCTTGCTGGCCTTGGATCCAGGGTCCAAATTAAAACACGTGTGCAATGGTTTAAAGGAAAAGGAATTACACAATATATGAGGGCATGGCACAATGTACTGTGGCACTAGACAGTGTCCTTGGTCATGCAGAAGAACATTTTTGTACAGGGGAAAAATGTTGCATTTTCAAACTCGTATTTGAAAGAGACCTGTAGATATGGTAGCTGTGTGAAAAAGCAAAGCAAATTTGATTACATGTTCAGCACCAAGACTGCCTTCTTTTGATGCTTTTGTATAGATGCTGAATGCTCCCAAAAGCAGACAAGTTATCCTACAAGGCCCTTAATCAGTATACTGAAAGTTACGGGTTTGAAGAACTCCTAATTATGACTTTAGAGATAGTTATTTCTGATATTTTGTTTGAGATCCCTTATTTTGTGCTTTAAATAACATACAATGCAAAAGTGCTACAAATTAACTTTAGAAAACTTGTGACTAATATTAGAATATAGCAGATAACATCCTTGATCCCAGGGATACAAAAACTTCTGGAAGAGATGATCAAAGCTGCGTTGTAAAGCCCCAAATTATTCTAGGGTTCATCTAGATTTTTGGGAACTTTTTGCCTGCCCTGCACTGCTGCCCTTCTTAGAAAAGCTGATTTTGCCATGATGTGTGCACTAGGGGTAACCCAAGAGAAAACATCAGGCCCAGAACTTCTGGCTGCTTTTGTGCTGCTACTTCCATTTTCACTGCTACTTTAGAACTTTTTTTTTTTTTTTTTTTTAATAGCAGCTGAGTCTAGAATGAAATTGATTGTCTCTGCTCTGGAAAAAGTGTCTTTAATTCTTCCTTATTCTTCCTTTCCTCAGAGGAAGTACCATCTATTGTCTACTGTAACTAACTGTGCCAAAGCATCTCTGTTTCCAGTCTGGGATCCCTTCCCTGCTGTTCCAGGGCAAATCTCGCATTCTTGAGCAGCTCAGTTTGGTTGGCTAAACAACAGCTATTGAAGTGCCTTGCAGTATCAGCAGAAGTGACACAGAGTCTGTGCATAGTCCATTCCCTACAGAGGAGCAGGGTGTGGTAAACCCAGCATCTTAGGGGGACTGGGGAGAAGTTGTGGATGTCCCACCCTGAAAACATACAAAGCCAGCTTGGATGGGCCTCTGAGCAACCTGGTCTAGTGGAAGGTGTCCCTGCCCATGGTGGGGAACTTGGAAATACATGATTTTTAAAGTCCTGTCCAACTCAAACCATTCTACAAATCTATGATATTTAGATGGGAGAACTGGTCCCACCCTCTCCTGATAGTATCCATCTGTGCCAGAGTCGAAATGAGGAGCACATGGATGGATGAACCTTGGCCTTCTAGCAGGATGCTTGCCTTGCAATTCCCATTGGCAAAGAGCCTTCACAGGGGAGATGACGGAACAGAAAGGTAGGATTAAAGTGTTTTAGGAAATAAGGACACTTCTGGGACAAGAGGGACCTGTGCAGGCTATGCCATGGTTAAAATGAGGTCAGGCTGTGCCTCTGAAAAAGCTGGGAAGGAAATAAACAGATTGGAATGAACAAGGAAATGAGGCTGCCTGTGGTCCCTCTTGGCCAGCAATGCTCAGTGACAGAGCTAGGGAAAAACAAACCCATGCTTTTACAGAAGCACTTAGTGTTTAAAAATTGGGATGGGAGAATGAGCATTCCTGGGCTCAAATGGGAACCCTGGCAGAGCACTCATCCCAGGGACACGGTGGGAGGAGTAATATCAGTGGGATATGGTGTTGCCAGGCTACCAATCTTACAGGAAAAGAAAGCAGGACATATTGGTGGGGGAGTGATGTTGTATTTGAAGGATAATATGAAGTGTAATGGCATAAAAATGTTCCAAGGAAAAGAGGCACGGAATGGAACCCCTAGTTAATGGTGGCATGGTACTGACAGGCCCCTGATTAAGGACAGGGACTGATCATCATAACAGGACTGGGCTATGTGAGGTGAGAGGAGCTGCAGTTTCAAAACAGACAGCAAAGGGGGTTTTTGTGCTGCTCCTTGGGATTGATGCCTTTTCAGGCCAAGGTGTGGAGGCAAAAAATTTTGACATGCAGAGTTTCCTGCTGTGTAGAACAACTTGCAGGAGAAGGTACTGATCTCTGTTTGGACCCAAGTGGCTCATGAGACCTACTTCAGGAGGTAGCTGTCTCAACATGATTAGATTTCAGCAAAAGCAAGCCAAGTGAATTCAGAACATGAATATTCAATTTCAAGACAGGGTGCTCTGTGGAAATGAGGCAATTTGTCAAAAAAGAAAATAAAACAACCTTGAAGACACTAGTCTAGGAAGTGAGAAAATTGAAGCTTCTAAAAATTACAGTATTAGAAGTTGAGGTAAATTTTGCATTACAATTAGAAAGAAAACATAAATCCAGTAAAATCCCTTCAAGGCTTAATAAAGAGATTGAGGCTATCACAAAAAGTGGATTGATATTTAAAAAATGGGAAAATTGTGCACATTAAGTGAGTCCATAAATTATGACAAGTAAAGAAGAAATTAGGAGGACAGATAAAAACCCCGTGAAACTTGAAGAGAGCCTTGCTAATGATGCTTGAGTTGTTAGTGACAAGTTCTTCAAATGCATAAGAACTGGGAAACCAGACATGGGATCAATGGGACCACTTGCTGGCCAAAGGTGAAGGTGCTCTCAGCACATTATATCCAAGAACCTCACTCTATTTGCACGTGCCTTTGCTGCTGGGAAGATTCCTAAACCAAATTATTTTAACGTTTTTTTTTTCACAGCAGGAAGGTCAAAGGATCCAGAGGAGGTTTGACTAAGGAGGTAGATTAAGAAGTTCCTATGACTAGACGGCATCTAGACTGGACTTTGGAAGGATCTCCAAGGTGCAGTTACTGCTCTTCTGCTTGTGTGCCACACTTGTCACAAGTACCTGGCATGGCACCAGGCTGCTGGATCTCCCTTGTAATTCCTACCTCTGACCCTACCTTTGGGCCTGGAGAGGATCAAGGGACATATGGTGAATCTGACTTCCACCCTTGGCCAGTTAGTGTTGGCAAAAAGAAGGTCACTGGAAGTGTGGATGAACAGAGCTGGCTTGGGAAGTCTCTGTCACTGCAGGGAGATACTGCCTTGCTGCTCTGCTCAAGTTGTGTACATGCATCAAAGAACAATGATAAATTCTGGTTTGTGCACTGTAGTTTGGGTCTTTCACGTTCAGAATGTCTAGAAGGACCATGGCTCTAACCCAACAGGGTGATTCTATTGCTTTCAGGCACAAGATCTAAACCCTTGTAAACCTTTGCAAAAGAGAATGAGTTCTATGATGCGGGGCACTGTGCAAAGTGAAGAGCTGCTGCGGGCCGCTGCTACGGCGTTGCAGTCTTTCTCCTCTTGGATTCTACCTCCTCATTATGCAGATAAATAAAGTCTTCCTTTCTCCAATTTTGTCTGCACACTGGACAGAGGAAAAACTGTATCTGATCCCTGAGAACTTATGTGTGGTTTGCCCAGACTGACAAATCACCAAATGCAGTTTGCTTGCTGTTAAAGATTGGCAGAGATGTCCCAGAAAAAATGAACTTACAGAATGCTTCAGAGCAGCATGTGTTGTTAATGAGAGTTTAATTACCTGGGCATTTGCTGAAAACAAACATGCCAGAACAGAGATGGTTCATCCAATTTTTAGTATACTGGTGGAGAATTGTGATACCAGGTGGTATATGCAACTGGGAAGAAAAGTACTTAAAGTTTTATTTCTCACTAGAAGGAAGAGTTGAAAAGTTTATTCTAGAGAGAAATTAATATGATGATGATCATGAAATGATAGAGTCTCTCATCCTCTGGATGAGGTGACAACAGTCAGGGTCCTGGACAACAAGAAAATTACAAGTGTGATACTGATAATTAAAACAAGGGAAGCAGGTGAGTTATTTTTAACCTGTTACTTCAGTTCTCTGATAAATTCTGAAGCAAATAATTGTGTGATATTTTTTAGGCACCCTTGAGATAACAAAATAAAGATTACTGTTATGAATTTGTCAAGAAAAAAAGTGTTAAACCAGTTTTTTTATTTTTTTATTTTTCTTTCCTAAAACAGCAAACCCATTGGCAGGTAAGAACGACTCAGCAGGAGCTGGCATTTGACACTCTTTCACATGTCCTTATAAGTAAACTACAGAAATATGGTCAAAATGAAATTGTTGAGGTGTAGAATGAAAATTTATACAGTACCCATTTTCTCAGGTAGCATCAAAGGTTTGTAGTCAAAGTGATAGGACAGCTCCAGTAGGGGTTTGGGTAGTATATACTCATTTTTTTTTCTCCTTTTAGGATCCCAAAGCATTTTGCTAACTTGAAGGAATTGCTGGGAAATGGAGACTGTTCAATGGGAACAAGTTCAAGGTACTACTCGTGGGTAGTTAATAAATGGAAGCAGTCAATATTTGCCCTGAGGCAGTCTGCCAGCACATGCACCAGTCTCTGGAGCCATGAGAAGGGAGGTGAGTGCCTGCCACAAGAGGTTCTGGGGCTTACAGAGAAGCACAGGATGAACTGATCACCAGCTCCATGTGCAGAAGGCCAGTGCTGCAGCTGGTGAGGGAAGGAAGGTGAAAACCCAGGAATCAACCAGATACCTGCTGTTGCTATTTCTGAATAGGCCAGGGCAAGAGCTTTGCACCTTATTTTGGGTGGTGAGAATGAAGAAAAATGAGGACTGCCTCAAAGGATGAATGTGTAGAAACAGTGAGAATGATTAGAGGGCTAGCAGGTATTACTGGGGGATTAGTGAGATTAGTTAATTTAAGGAAGCAGTCTTTGAATACGTGAAAGGCTCTTGAGAGGAGGAGGAAAATAAAATATTTCCATAGTTATGGTAGTTGGGGCAAGGGGTAGGGTTATGACTTTACTGGATGTGAGGCAGAGATGATTCAAATAAGACACAGAAAAACCTTTCTAAAAACAAAGCACTAGAATAGATTCCAGAGTGGCCGTGTTTGTGATGCCTCATCACTACAAGAGGTTAGCCAAATCAGTCCTGGAAAAGATAGAGGTAAAAAGTGACCCTGCTGTGGGACAAAGTTATTCTGAGACTTCATTTTCTTACCATCCTACGTTGTCCTGACTTCTTAATTTTAAATTAAAAAACTTTTCTGAACTGCATTCCCTTCCTCTGTGCTCTATTTTGTGCTCTCTTTGATGTGATATGTTCTTTGAATAGCGCTGCTGATGCTTTTCTGCTCATCTGTTTTACCCGATTGAAATATCTTAGAAATTCTTTGCATGACACTTTTATTCCTAGTCTGCAATAACAACCTGATACTTGACACAATAATCACTGGAGAGCACAATTGCTTCAGTGCTTGATGAAAATCTCGGCAAATAGTTAAGAAATTAGAAATACCTCCCAGTGTTTTTTTTCTGAGTATCCCTTGGCTTTTTTTTTTTTAATTCTACCCTTTAAATATTTTATACTTCATCTCTTCTACCTCCACCTGTTTTATTCTGTTCTCCAAAGCCAGTAAGTTCATTAGGAAGGCATATCTTGTTCCCTTGTTCTTGTTCTGTACTTACACAGTCCTGTTCCCTCTTTAAGCACACTGCTTCCCTCAGTGTTGCCTGGGCTAAGTAAGGGAGGATTTAATGTAATTATTTAGTGAATTTGGAGAGAGCTTTACGTTGTTGGTAACTGGGACTAGTTTAGTTGTTTGCTGTATGTCTGTCTGAGCAGAAGGAGTTAAACAGATAAAAGGCTGCTGTCTTTCTCCTGTGTGTGTTGTTTTACTCCCACAGCAATTTTTTACCTTTGTTGACAAGCATGTGCCCACCCATTCTTCCTGTCTCTCTTAGGAGAAGACAGAGCAGTGAGTCAATGTGTTTCTGTCTTCTGTTGGGAAGTATTAAACTTTCCACAAGGCTTCATGTTGTGAGATAGTGTGGTTGAAGCATCTATTCCTGTCACCATGACCTGGAAGTTTTGTATGGAAAATTGCTTCCACATACATTCAGCCATTGAGTTCTGTTTCTGAAAAAACCCCACCTTTTAATCTGTAAGACACAAGGGACCTGTGTTGAGGCCACCTATTTTAAGCAGACTATTAAAAAGCCATAGGAGGGTGTCTCACAACTCAGGTGGGGTGTTTCCAATTCAAGGATGAGACAGGAATGGGACTTGTGTGAGCAGGAGGCACAGTATCCTGTAGCAGGCACATCTGTGCCTCAGCCACCCCAGCTAAGTGCCTGGATGGGTTGTGATGTGCATTGCAGAGTGTGGTTGAGAAGATCTAAGGCACTGGTCTCCTCAGCAGCCTTGGGAATGGCCAGCTGCAGCTGCACCTCTGTGCTGATGAAAGCTATAGAAGACAAAACAAGCTTACAGAAAGGCAAATGGAAAGAGCAGAGTCTTAAAATATTTGCTCTTCCCTTCTGTCAGGATTTCTCACTTCTGGAAGTGAATGGGATATCCCTATGAGATTTGGCTTGTTTGCAGGAGGAAGTGAGTATTGTGCTCTCTGCTGCATCCCGCACAAGGACAGCAGCTCAGGGGAGGACGGGAAGACAGCTGAGCATAGAATAACCAGAAAAAAAATTTTGAACTGCTGAAAGCCATGAAAAATCTCGTGTCTGTCCTGAATGTTAAATTCACCAGTAAATCCCTCTGGCGCCATTGCAGGCAATTTGCCCTTGGGTTTGGTGTGGCTGGTCAGATTGGCCACTGCTGTCCTGCTAAGACAGCTTTTCATGGAGGGGCACATGGGCTGGGAAAGGGTTTTATTCTCTGCTCGGTCCATTTGTTGCACAGCTACACTGAGGACAGGCCCACATAAGATTCAGTAGAGTGGCTTTGACTGGAAAAAGGGCTCTGCTGCAGATGGATGGGTGCATCTGTTCAGTTTTCATGCTGCAGTGGTAATGTTCATCAGGGGTGTGACCCACTCAGCAGATGCTGTTGTTTTGGACTAAGCGTTAACATTGATGCCTTACTTATTGCTAGGTTTGATCAATGATTTCAGTGATCAGGGAGGAGTCAGTGCTTATCTACTGAGATTCCTCAGTAAAGCAAAGTATGACAGATGATAGACCTTGATGGGTAGTAACCCTTAGTGTCCTTAATAAGTGCAAATCAATCGTATTCCTTATCCAAAGGCAAACTAAACAGCTGCCAAAAGAAAGGATCTTGACACCCCAAAGTGTGCCAAAAACAGGTTGTACAGAGAGCACAAGCACTGGTGGGACCAGGGAATTGTAGTGTGCAGCCAGGATGGACTGAGCATGTTGATTTCCAGCACAGTGGGAGCACAGAAGCCAAATTGGTGTGAACTCCAGTAGAGAGAGGGAGATTTTTGATCACTTATTTTCCATGAGTCAGCTCTTCTGACTTTTTCTGTCTTGGAGGGTGAGGGGGAAGGATGGCTGTCAGAGGAAGCAGAAATTAAATTACAGCAACTTGGGATAACATAGTAGCATTTGATGTGGATTCTGAAGCTGAGATTCTTATAGAGATCACAGCTGGCATCAAAACGTCTGAGCTTGGGGAAATGAAAATTATTTGTGTTGCTTAGTTGTTTGTGACAGGGAGTTTAGTTCCTCATATTCTAAAAATATGCAAGACCTCCCCCCACTTTTAACAGCATCATTTCAACATAAAATATTTCCCTCTACACAACCTTATTTCTCAATGGGTCTTCTGTAGATGCTATTTTAGCTTTACTGTACAAGAGACTTGTCAAAGCATTTCCCCCTCTAATATTCATTATTAAATATAATTTAAATTGACTTGAGAAACAGTTCTGTCAGCTCTTTAGCACTGAATTCTCCTGGGTTTAGGTTTATTTATTTTTTTTTTTATAGAGGTCATTTGTGTGTTATAACAAGATGCTCATTCAATTATTTCAGAGAAGCAAGTGTCTCCATTCTGGGGTTTTACTTTGATTAGCACCCACTACAATGCTTCTGTGAATGAATTCTTTTAGTCCTCAAGAATCTCATGCTGTTCAGACAGTGCTGTAGGAAAGAAATGGACCTCTTCTTTCAGTGTGTGCATTGAAGTATACAGCAGTGTTTTACAGAGTGCCTTAGAAAAAGCAAGAAGTCGGGGACTTTGTGAATTGCATTCATAAAACCACTGGACTGGCACTTTGTGATGCTCTCTTCTGGGTGACCCATTACAATTCCAGGCAATAATCCCTCCTGTTAAGAATGGCATTCTGTGTGATTTAACCAGATCTGTTCCCATGCAAGGCATCCTTCCGCCTGTGTGAGAAGGGAACCAGGCACAAGTGTTCAGATCTCAGTACAGAAGAGAGCAAGGGGCTGGTGCAGGATATGGGGCTCAGCCCATTCTGTAAGAGTGCAGAGCAGCAAGCCACTGCTGGGATCCAAGAGGGATGGGGAGAGGGGGGTGTCTGTGTGTGTGTGTGCAGGTGGATATGTAGGAAACATGTACAGACTGTGATTTTGCAGGAGGACTGCTGCATATCCACAACTTGCTGTATGTTGACCTTGGGATGCACTGAAGGCTTCCCCTTCAGAAGAGATTGCACAGCCAAATACAGGAACAAGTTATACATTCTGTACCTGTTTCATCACATTCAGATGCACGAATGGGTGAGGTGTGCTCCAACCCCTGCAGCAGCTTTTGCCAGCTTAGTCCACAAGAAATGATACAGTGCTTGTATCACCTTGCTAGAAGCTTTTACCTTTTCCTGTTTATGTTCCTGTATCTCACTTGTTTCTCTATCAAATGTGGTGCTGCATTTTCTAACCGTGGTGGAAAATGTTCAGTGTGCTGTTCAGTCCTTCTTTTTTTCATCACAAGAACACTGCTTTAGACTTAAATATCTGCACTGAAGTAATGTGAGCTATATATTGAGTCAATGACTGCTAAATAAATGGGGCTGTAGTTCCCTCCACAGTAAGTGTGAATTATTCCAGATTTTGCAAGGCCATCTGTATTCCA
Source organism: Parus major (assembly GCF_001522545.3). Lineage (NCBI taxonomy): Eukaryota > Metazoa > Chordata > Aves > Passeriformes > Paridae > Parus > Parus major. Next base: position 56,272,214 of record NC_031770.1, on the reverse strand, counting down.
GGCTTATAGCTGAACTTAGTGCAGAATATGCTTGATAGACAATAGTGTTATTAGATAAATCAAGTGTTAGCAATAGGCTGTACGCTTAATTATGGTAGCTGGCTGCTCCTAAAATAACAGTGAGTTGTTTGGGATGAAAGTGTCTGTGTGATAATGTTCTCCAACTTCTTGCACATCTTGAAGTACAGCAAGGCAGTGAAATGCCTGCAGCAGAGCCCTGCTCAGATGCCTTATTTATAGGTCCCTATTAGGGTTTTATGTTTTGACACATGGAACAACCATTGACTGAATTGCAGCATGACCTCCACAGCCACTGAGCCACAGCTCTCTGAGAGGGCACTTAGAGATTCTCTGCTGTTCAGTTGGCTTGGCTGTTAGGTTTTCGTTTTCTTTTTATCAGCCAATCATCAAGTGCCCTGTGTGTTAACATGAGGCTGAAATAGTGAGGAAGCAAGATGTGCATGAAGCATCCTGGAGATGTTTTAGGCTCTCTGTTGGTGCTTGAAAAATACATTCATTCAAAAGTGAGCATGTGGCTTTTTTCATCATCCTGTTCCTTGGGATTACTCCTACATTCACTTGCAACCCAGTCAAATCCTGTCTGCTTCTTCGCAGTCTCTTCCTGGTTTGCTTCAAGAACCTGAGATGGAGATCAGCTTTCTGGTAGGAATAACTAGGCTCTGCACTGAAGGCCATCACCAACAGTGGGCTTCACAATAGGACTGGTAGCAGAAGGATATTACACAAGTGTTTTACATTCCAAAGCAATTATTAGAGTTTACTTTTAAATGATACTTGCATAATGTCATCTGTTGCATTTCAAGACTAGGGCTAAGGCAATGTCCAAGAGTCACAAAACCTGACTGTAACAGGGTGCTGCACCCTGGGGACTGGGAATGAAACTGGAGGCTCCTTCAGGCAAAGTTCCACTGGGTGTTCAGGAAATGGCCTTGTGCCAGCTTCTTGACTGGCTCTGCAGCTACATAACCAGGCTTTTCCCCCTGCTAAATTCTCCTGACAAACTTATATTCAATGGCAGTGAGCTATGCTGTCTCTCCCAAACAGCACTGACTGAAACCTCTGTCTCTTCATCTCATTTGCCCATTTATGTGAAAATATCGGGTTCCTCTGGCATTGGATTTCTCCCTCCTTCACTAATGTTAGTTACCATGGGGACTGCTAATAGGAAAAAAATCAGTGTAAAGCAAGTAAAAGATGAAAACATTTCAATGTTATGTTCATGCTATGCACTGAACATTTAGTTTCCTGAAGGATGGAAATATGAGTGGTGATTGTTGTGTGAGCAGCCTGTAAATGCTAAGGGGGGGTGTTGCTCTTGACTTCAATATATCTGTCATCATAAAAGAGTGTTCTGGTACTTTTGCTTCCATGTACCCTTTGCCATATAGTAGTGGGATTTCTCTATCAAATCGTATTTTTTCTCAGTTTCAAAATACTCATAAAGTGTGTATCAGTTAGCTGTGACTGGCATTTTTAGGGTAACAAAAAAATTCTACAAAGTTTCAAAGAAAAAGAATATGAGATCTTAACCAATGACTTGATTTGATCTGAGGTGAGGCAAGAGCTCAGAAATCTGAAATATTTTTTTAAATTTTTTTAAAAGTAGAAGTTGTAGATGACTGAAAGAGATTTCAAGAGTGAAATTTCCACTTTTCATTATTGCATAAGATTCTCCTCCTTGGTGGTGGCTTTCCTATAGAGGAAAAATTAAACAGAAAGAAGAAACTGCTAGGAAAAATTTCAGAATAGACCAGCACCAAAGATTTGGTATTTTGCTGGGGCTGCTGGTAACTCTGCTGAAAAGTATGGCTTCTGTAGCTCCTGTGTGATGTGAGGAAGGGATGCAGCTCTGGATCTTGCCTCTTACCATGAGGCAAGGTAGTGTCCACCCTCTGTCTTTGGTGCCAAGCCTGTTCAGACACTGATTTTGGGTTCTATACAGGCTTGGTGCATGCTGAGGGAGTTGAGGAGGAAATGGGAATGTGTTGAAGTATTCTGGTTCAACCTTCAGCTTGCCCTTGGGATGCGTTAGGTGTGGGTTTCTGGTCTAAACTCAGCAAATGGTACTTACAAAGATAAAAAATCCCCATGTCCATCTTCTCCCCCTGAAAAAAAAAAAACCAAAAATGCATACACATGCAGAAAAAAGGGTGCAGTGGAGGAATTTGTGTAGAAAGCTTTTTTTTCCTTTAATGCCTGGTAAATACCTATATCTAAAAATGTGATTTATAGCTCTGCTCTTTTCCAGCAAAGGAGAAAATGTATGTATGCTTTACCTACTCAGCCCTGTTTCAGTTTTGTATAGAATTTCTTCCAGCTGACCTTTCCCAAGTTGGCATTTATGTTTTGAGGGATTCTACATGAATCCCTCAGACTTATCCTGCCTCCTTCTGTCACTAACATCACAGTGAGATGGCTAAGCCAGCACGGAGTGCTTTTTCACCCTCAGACTAATGCAGAAGTAAGAGTTGGAAGTTAAATGGTGTTACCCAGATTGAAATTAGTGAAGACAAGGCCCCACATGCCAGGCTGTGTGGTTAACAATGACTGATTGAAGAAGGGCAGGGTTTCCAGGTGGAAATCCCTGTTCTTGATCTGCCTACTTTTTCAGGGGGCTTGCAGCTGGGGCTGCAGAGTTCCTGCAGTGGATGTGTTCACTGATGCAGGATGAGGTGCACTCCTGAGCTATTCTGTGGGGTTCCACCTAAGGCCTCTCACATCTCCTTGCCCAATCCTTCAGTGAATGCTTTCAACTATAGTTCAGCCCGGGGAACCTTCACATCCAAAGAAAGTCATCCCAAGATCTAAAATATTTAATTGTCCCCTTTTCATAACAGGAAGTGAAAATATGCCCTTTTTCCAGTGTGGGTGGCGATGGAACATATCCTGAGCCAAGAGCACTTTTACAATCCCAGCTCTGCCCAGTGTAACTAGTTCGAATGCCTATTTCCAAAGAACTATGAGAAATGTTTATGGGTTTCTTTGTTATTTTTTTTTAATTGCATCTGCTATAGAGAATCTTCTTGTTGCCTGCCTCTGTTATTGATACAAAGCTCTGTTAAGGTTTTTTAAATGCACGGTGTTTCACTTTTTATATAATAAGAATTAATTCTGATTGAATACTTTGCTTCACTGAGCTGCAGATAAGATGAATGGGGAGCTGCTGGCTAAGAAAAGGCTCTCACAATGTGTTTTAGACCTCTGTGTCCCTGAGCACTTGATCTATTGATGGGTTTTGTAAAGCTGTTTTCCTGCTGTTCTAGTTGCAGGATTTTACCTCATGCTGCAGAGCGCCTGCGGAAGAAAAAAGGGAGGAAGAAGTAGTGGTGACCCAGTTTTTCGCACGTGTGTGCACACGGAATGTCCTGGATGCCCTACAAGTCATTTTTGGTGAACAGTTTTCTTTGAACCGGGGTCAGCCTCAGTTTGTTGCTCCTGCTGATGTTCCTGAGGAAGAGAAGCAGTACAGAGTGGATGGTGTGCTCTGTGTTTGCAGCAGATCGTGTACATTTTTATTTTTTTTTTAAATATCCTGAGCTGTGGTCCTGATACTACCTCATAGCAGGTGAAATTGGGGTTTTAGGGCTGCTTTAGGTATGTCCTCAGATGTGTCTCTTGAGGCCTATTGCCCCTTGGTGTCAGCTGTGCAGAGTGAGGGAGAGAGTTAGTATTAACAGGGCTCTTCAAAAATATGTGGTGGCTAACCCTCAAAATCCCAATGCTGAAATTGCATTTATCCTCTTTCAAATGCTTTCTCTAACCATAAGCTTAATATTTGCTTGCAGGGCAACCAGAGATATTTTTAACTGGAAGAGACCAGGCTGCAGGGAAGGGGTGTTGAGCCCAGGACCAGCAGAATTTAGTGCTGCTTCTTGGCTCCAGCCTCCGTGAAGGGAATGAAAGTCAACTTATTTGCTTTGTCCTTGTACCATTGCAGCAGCTTAGTGCCAGTGACAGCCTCATGACCTCCTGGAGTTCTCCCAGCTTAAATATTTCCTTAAAACAGATACCTACAGGGCTAGATTCCAAGTAGTGTACCCCTTCTTATTAGATATACACCTGTATGGGTAATTTACATTTCAGGCAGTCTCATTATACATTATTCTTGACTGAGCAACAGATGGAAAATGCAAAATATTAATGATGAGCATGATATCCAAAATCTGTACAAATAGTGAATGTTTTGGTCTTATGAGAAATCTGTTCTAATGTGGTAGGCAGGGGCTATACTGATTTGGACACCACTGTGCAACGTGTGTAGAAAATTATGCATGACTGTCCCAAAGTAAGGTCCTGTTCATGTTCACAGCAATTGCCATTTATATCAGTGATGACAAAGTTGCAAGGTTGAGGTGTATCTCTCAGCATCTGTTGAAATTACTGGGTTTTTTTTGTCAGATATAAAGTGCAGTTGGTATCTGCCTCGATGCCTTCAACATGTTGTCACAGCTGGCATGTAAATACACTTTTAACAATCCTTCCTGCTAACTGGCTGGTTGCCAAAGTAGCTGAATGCAGTCACTGCCCTCTTTGAATCTGGACACACATCTTGCAGCCTCTGAGATGCTAAATAACTCATGAAGTGTTGCAAGAGTCAAACTAGTATTTAATCACTCTCTTACAAAACAGTTCTTGGAGTTCTTCAAAACTTCCCAGCACTCTGCTTATGGGTTTCCTGTAGGGCTTCTTGCAGGGGGCAAAAGATCTCAACACAGTAATTCTGAGGTGGTCCTGTGAGAGACTTCGCTAATGTTTTAGATCAGGATCACTGCATTGGTTGCAAAGCTGCACATCATTATGGGTTTTGGTGGGGCTTTTTTGGGTTTTTTTATTGCCTCAATAAATGGATGCTATCTGGTGTTAAGGTAGATGGCCAACAAGAGAGACCTGTCAGGAGTCACAGGCTTGCCTGGCCTTCCCTTCAGCAGCAATGGCCTAAGACATCTGGCTTTGGTGGGTCAGGACATTGAGGGAATTGTATGATCTTCCTGGCTGTGTGCTCTTTAGGCAGAATTACTTACAAATAATACCAGAGGATGAGGATCTCTGGGATAAGTCTCTGTCATAGGCATGACCTTTACATGTAGTAGCTGCCCTTCTTCCAGAGAATACAGTATAGATGTTCTGTAGCACAAAAACAGATGTGTTTGAACATGTTTCAAAGTTGATGCTTGCCAATATAGTTGGTTCTTTCTGATCCAGACATCAGCCTTTGAAATTAAAAAGAGAGATGAATGAGCTTTTCTTGTAAATGGGGCAATTTTTACCTCCATTCCTTGGGGCTTCCTGAGTTTCTAATTAAACTCACGTTAAGCTAGAGTAAGAAAAATGTCTCTTTTCTTTGTGGCTATTTATTGTGATTATCTATTTTCAAACAACTTGAAATAGATGAAAATTACTGAGACTGCATAAAGGCATTTTGCTCTTTTGTGAAATTTCATGGAATTTGGCCTGTAGGCTTAAGAAACCTGTAATGTGCACACAAACACACACACACACACACACTGAAAATGCACTGGCTTTATTTCCACAGAAAAATTAGGCTAAGAAGGTCAAACTGTGTTTAGCCCTGAGGTCAAATATCACACTTTGGAAAATATGCCTCTGTTCTTGGCTTACTTCTAAATGAAAAATATTATTTGTTTCTAACTTCTAACAATTCCTAGCACTGCAGTGTTTCCCTACTTTATTTAAGGTTTTCTGCAATTAGAAGAAAATGAATAATGCAAAAATGGATTTGCAAATTAATAGGTTGAATTTATGGTGGTAAAAATGAGGCTGCATTATGAATTATTCATGTATACCTGAATGAGCACTATCTTTTCTTAAAACGTTTGTGAGGTCCATAAGATTGAGAATTTCCTTCCTCACCAAAATAGTCTTGTTTGGTAGCCAAAAATAACAAAAAAAATCCCAGATGAAATAGGTTTTATGAGTCATATTCATTAAATATGTAGAAACACAATGATCTGTTTTAAATACAGACTAAATTTGAAAAAAAAGAATAGTCTAAATACTATACAAACTGATGTGGCTGTTAGTCTTTGCAGAAAGGAGATGTTGTTAGAGGGTGACATGAATTATTTGTTCAGAAACTTGCATTAGAAGATGTTTAAGAAAGCTCAGCATATTTTATAAAAGGGCAGAAAGCCTATTCCAGCACAACTTGCTGAATGAAATTGCCACATTCAAGTGCCCTGAGGACATCAACTCAATATTCAGCTTCTGCAGCTCTCCACATTGTTGTCTTTGACCAGGGGCTCTGTAACCACAGGAAGACCTGGCAGAGGAGACATACTGAGTCTTGACTTCTATCCTTCAGATCTGAAAGGGAAAATATTTAGCACTACAAGAATGGGACACATGAATGTTGGTGTACTGACAGACCATCTTTATGTTTGTATTTAGCAGGAACCTCGTGTCTATTAGTCATGAGGCAAATCCAGAAGTGATCTGAGGTGCTCCCCTCTAGTTAGTGCTCTCTTTCAGGGCTCTGCACCTGAGTGACGTGGTGATGCTATCTCTGTGAGCTCTTGGAGGAGGCAAAAAGCCTGGAGCTTTCTCCTGGTCTCATTTGCATGTGTGTGGAAGATTCACAGATTTATTTCTAGACAGAAAAACGGGCTCAAAGCCTGATGCTGTCCAAATCACCATTTAGGTTTCTCCTATTTAAAGCCAGATCAATCTTACAGCCCTTTTGGCAGCCTCTGCAGATGCTGGGCTTGCTCAAATTAGCTTCCTGAGAAGTGAAAATCCCAAATACACTATGAGTTTTCTTTGTAGTGTCTCCAGCTTCCCTTCCTCTGTAATCCCTTCCACTGGGGTAAAGTGACTCAGTACTGCTAGTGGTAATGAGCAGAGCATTTTGACTGATGAGCACTTCACACTGATTCTGTGATGCTGAGGGAAAGAGCACATAAAATTCCCAGAGTGTAGCCTAAAAATGTTCTTCACTCAAACCACTTTCTTATCATGCTGATAAAGGGAAGGGATCAAAAATGGGTGTGAGGTTAAATACTGTTCTGCTTTCAGGTTCTGCCTTTTAACTACATCCTTTCCATTAATAAATATCACTCTGTTTAAGCCATTATCTATGCAGTTAGAGCACACCAGGATTTTGTCAGTGCTGGGGTCCCAGTTTGCCAGGTGCTGGGCAGTAAATGCCAAATCGTTTAAAGCCTAGTGAAGCCAAGACACTATGAATGGACACAGAGCAAACTGCTGAAAAGAAAGGGGAAACGTGAGTGGAAAAAGTAGTTGTGGGAACAGATGTACATTTGCAGGCCAGAAGCAAATGTAATGAAGACGCTTGGATTGCATACAAACATCATCTCTTTAACTTGCTTTTCCCCTTCTCCCTAGATCTCATCTGATGTGGCACATCAGATGGACACTCAAGTAGAATTTTATATAAAAGGAATTAGAGGAAAATAAATATTCTATTTGTTACATCTGGGAGACTCTTTACATCTGTTTTTGCAAACACTCATTAAAAGAAGGTTTTCCAAGTGGGGAGAATTGGGTTGATGACAAGATACTGCTCTGTCAATATCACAGGATTTGAAGAAGAGCTGCTGGTTGTACTTGGAGCTAGAAGTAGGGGAGAGGAGCAGTGTTAGCTCTGGACTGGTAACTGCTGAGGAAAGCAATAATTTCTAAATCACTCTTTTTCTAAAATGTGGTGGCTTTGCACTGGGGACACTAACTCTGAAACATCTTGGTTACTTTTTTCCCTTTTGTAATGCTAACCCCTCTCTAAGACACTGGCTCTGGCTTCCTTTTCTCCCCTCTCTCTAGTGATTTTTGTCAGTGCTTTTACAGCCTTTGGCTGCTTCCCAGCCAGAGCAGGTTCCCTGCCAACAGAGTCCCCTCATAGCAGCTCAGTTTATAAAGGCCTGACTGCTTTGATGGATGATAAAGCTAAGGAGAATGAAGGAACAAGGGATTTTTTTCATTTTTAAGGAAAAAGTCCCCCTCACTTGCATCTGAAAGACACATTGTAGGTAGAGTCAGTCCAAATCTTGCAAGCTTTAATCAAGAGGGAACCCATCGGGGGTGAAAGCTGTTCTTGTGGTGCTCTATGTGTGATACTAGGGGAGGGAGGTGAGAACATGAACACAGGAAAGGTTAGGAAGTTAACAGGAGAGGAAATTAGAATTTTAGACTATGAGAGAAAAACAGTGAATGGAGAGAAGGGAAGAATAATCAGTCAAGGGAGAAAACTGGAACAAAGAAGGAAAGAAGTTGGAAAGCAAAAATAGAAACAAAAATGGTCTGGAAGCTGAAGTGAAGTGCTGGAAGAAAATGAGGTTGGTGTATATGCATCCATGTATGCACACTTAGTAGAGGAATAAGGAGCAGTTGAAGCCAGGATGAAAAATAAATAATTAGAAAAGACAAAAAATATCTTTCTGCTGACCTCCCTTCTCATCAGTCCAGCTGGTACCATCTCAATGTCAAATTTAATATTTATGTTTAGTTCTGCAGGTGTCTGGTTGAGCCTCAGAGGCCTTGATTATAATCATCTTGTGGAGATTTGCCTCAGTGCTCATAATTATTGTGGACACAGAAGGAAATACATGTTTTGAATCAGTCCAGTGTTTCCTTCATTTTGCGTGTCCTGGCTGGACACTGATGTTGGCAACTACTCCAGCTTTTCCCACCTTACCCTACCTTACCTTACCTTAACATCTGTTGTTTATCAGCTATTCACACCTTAAGAACCTCTAGTGCAATGTGAACATCTCCTGTGGATTATGTTTCACAGCCTCTGGCTGTAGAGAAACATGAAATGACACATTCCCTCTGTGTCCATATGATCTTTCCACAGCATCAATATGTCACTTCGTTTCCTTGCTCACTCTGACAAAAACCCTCATATGAGTGTGATTACTCAGGAGCATGTAAATTGTAACTTATGAGAGAGACTTGTACAGGTCTCTTGGCAGGAGTGAACCTGTCCTACATGCCTGTATGCTTGGGTAAAGCTCTCTTGGGTCTTAGTCCAGACTGGCTCGTTAGAAACACTGCATTTACAACTGCCTTTTCCAGGGGCAATGAGCAGCATATTAATGGTTACATCATTAAGACTTTTTTCAATCTTTTTTTTGTTGTTGTTGTTTTTCTTTACCCCCAGCTGAGGAGGACTGCAGGATTACCATTAATTTAAGGTAAATCTTAAATGTCTATAAATAGGATTATTCTGCCTTTTGAACACCTTTCTTATTGACACCTGTATCTCTTGTGGCATTCCTGTCCCATTCACATTTACTGCGATAGCACAGACAAGCGCTCTCTGGAAATGATGTATCAAGTCGTCTCTAAATGTTCTGGCTGTCTTGGATACCACAGAGTTGTCTGTTTCCACACCAAGTCAGTGGTGTTGTCTATCTCCCTGCTGCAGGCTGTGCTGTGGAGGTTGGCACAGGCTCTGCTGCCTGCCTGCAGCCAGCAGGAATGGCCATGGGCTCTGCTCTGCTGGAGATGCCTGCGGCACAGGAAGAGAGCAATTCCAGTAGGGAGGGATTGAGCTGGATTGAAGCAAGCTGTGCCTTTAAAGCACAGTGATATTCTGAGTACTTGTGGTGAATCTGGAAAAAGGTCACATTTTTGCTGTTATTTTTCCCACCTTGTTTACTGGTTGCACATACTGCTACAGTGATTAGATAATGTGTTTATATTAAACCTCAGCCTGGTTTGACTCGTTACCCCCTACCTTCAAGGCTCTGTACCTGCTTCTGTCTTTGGTCTTTCCTAGTTTACAAACCAGTTTCCTTAGGATATAGACAGAACTTTTGAGGTTTAGGAGGCAGTTATCTGCATAGTCACAGTTGAGGTTTTATGGGACATAAGCACTGGCCTGAACTCTGGATTTTTCAGAACCAGCCCTTGGATTCCAGTGAAGGTGGCAGGTACTCTCCATTCCATGTTGAAGCGTAGGCATTCTAGCCTAAACTATGAGTTGCAAATGCATGCAGATCCTTCCCCTCACTGTCTTGGTGCTGGAAGAATCATGTTTTATGGGATTATACAGACTTCAGTTTCAATGGGTTTGATGTGAACATCTAATCTGACCTCCTATACTTCAGGCTTACTCCTATAGAGCAAGCCTGAAGGTCATGAAAATAATATGAGAGTTTAAAAAAATATGAGAGTAAAAGTGAAATAAATAAGTTAAGAACATTCTAAGAGTAAAAGTGAAATTCAGTGCATTCTGCCTGTGCTTATTTTGTGAATCTTTGCTTCCTCTATCAATCAAAAAGAGATTAAACTTCCTCACTTGCTTAATACTTGGTTAAACATTACACAGTCCATCAGCTCCAGATAAATGTGTCCCCAATTACATGGGACTTTTACTAATAGAACTTGAGCTAAGTAGTAGTCATTAGAGTAAATCAAATACACCAGTAAAGTGGCTTCAGCTGAAGTTAGGTGCAGTGCAATCATGGCCCTCAGGGCATGTGGCTTGATTGCTTACAGCCTTGCATGTATGTTTCTATAAGTGCCATTTTCTAAATGAGAAATGTCTTCTTATTTTTTTTTATTTTACATTTTTTTTTTTCCTGTGGATCCTTTCAATTTATAATAAAGTACCTCAAGTACTTTTTGAAGCCTTCTTGAGGGAATTGTATTTTTACTGGGATTTAAAAAAAGGGGAATAAATGGGAAAACAGGGAGAATTACTGTGTTTTATCTTGCTCACCAAAATCTCACCTTGTTTGAACTCAGCAGTCAGAGTATATTCAAACATCACGGAAGCAGAAAGCGTTCAAGTTTGTGGAATAATAGCCTTAAAAAATTCACAGAGTGCTAAATATTGGATGAACAGCTGAATGAAAATTCCAGACCTAGAATGTGGAAAGATTAGTCAAACTTCCCAAAGGAAATGTAGCTTGAGCAGCTACACTGACTTTCTAAGCTGCCTATCTCACTCCCCATGGTGTAATTTTTGAACCCACCAGCCACTTGAGCAGATCTGATGGAAGCATGGGGCTTTAAAAGGCATGGAGTTGTTTCATGTTCTGTGAAGGTGGTTAGTTGGAAGGAGGAACAAAGAGGCTCTGCAGGAGGATAGAAGCTTCTCCATGCAGCTTCTCCATGGGGCTCAAACCCCTTTGTAGCAGGTGCTGCCCTCAGTTCAGCAGCCAACAGGGAGCAGGACAAGGGGGGGATGTGGAGAGAACCAGAGGTATTTGGGGTGGTTCCAGGGGGCCACTGTGGTGGTGTGCTGAGATCAGGAGGGTGCATGGGATGTAGAACATTAATCACCAGGAGAACAGCTTCATTAATCCTGTTGGGAATGGGGCAACTTGTTAGTGCTGTGTGTAGGAAGGGAGAGGGGTAGTGAATATCTTTATATGAACAATTTTCATGTGTAGTTCAAGACTTCAAGAATGCAAGACATTACTTGAGCCCTCCTCAACCCCTTCCCTGATTGTGCTAATAAAGCAAGATGTCAGGAAGAAACTGGGCTGAGAGCAGAGCAGGCAGGACTGGGAAGGCACAACTGGGACTATGCAGGAGGCACCCAGGAGAAGCCTGGGCACCGCAGCTCAGTGTGAAGCTCCTCAGACACTGCCTGCACTGTGCTGGCTCTGTGGTGGCCACTGGTCAGCTGGCTACAGGGATCACCCAGTGCCACAATCAGAACCTACAACTACATCATGATTGGTTTTTTAGATCTCTTTTTCTGTGGTTGTTGGGGTTTTCTTTGTTTTGTTTTGTTTGGGGGCTTGAGGGTTTTTTGGGGAGTTTGTTTGCCTTTTTTCAGCGCAAGAAGGTAGGATGCTTCTGCTGAGCAGGAGCAAGATGTCTTCCAGTTACAGCTGCTCCTGCAGAAGCTCTGTCTGGTGATGATTTGTTTATCTTGCTTGTGAGGATTGTGAGAAGGGAACCGAAAATACCAAGTCAGCTCTGCTTTAAGGGATAACCTCTATGATATCTCTCCTTTTGCATCAAAAATGTGCAAATAGAAAATGACAGCATTATTTTCCTTTCCCTCTTTTCTTGCTGCAGTATGCTTTCTCCCCTGCCTGGCATACTGATTTGCTTGAGAATCCAGGCAGCACTCTGGTGGAGAAAAAAATCATTAAGTACACACAGGCTTTGCTCAGCACTGTATCATGACTGGACTCCTACTACAATTGAATAGTTTTTAGTCCAGATCTCAAAGTGTCCCATTTTAAATTTTTTTTTTCTTTTCTCAAGTTTTAAACAAAGAGGAGGTTCAAAATATATTTCACAAATCATCTCATGGATGTCTTAGAGATCTTCCTTGTCCTCATATGTGTCACACAGCTCTTTCTCAAGCATTTTTACATACTTGAGACAGCATTTTGCATTGCTAGGATATTCTGATTGCAAGGCCTTTCCTTATTTAAACTGAACTTTGGCAGTAGCAATAAAGCTTTATGAAAGCCTTGAAATCATCAGGAGAGTAGCCTAGAAGTTGTAATTTAAATTAAAATTATGTTTTTGCTCTTTTGCATTGGGGCTCTTGTGAATCTGGGAGATCTAGTCAAGCTTGCCTCTGCTATGAAATTTTAAAAAGCATGCAATTCAGACAGAATTAGAAAATTTTTAGGGGAAGGAGCCAAGAAAAATGGTAGATTTGACACAGAACCCCAGAGATGAATCAATCCATAAAGAAAGATGTTGAAATTTCCTTATAAGAGAGAGAATTTAGTTATTTTAGAATATAACATTGGTGATGCAGGCTCTGCTGACCCAAGGTTCACACAGCCCAGAGTGCTATTTCTGACAGTATCCAGAGGTGAAGACCTATGAGCAAGACAGGTATGTGTGGACTTGATGTTCTCCCAGCTTTCATGTTTTTGAACTCAGAGACTTGGTGGTGAGATGTGGTCCCAGGGCAGTTGCCCTCTGTGAGGATATGTCCAGCCTTCCCTTGAAGCCACAAAAGCTTCCACCTTCTGTAGTGCCCTTTGTCAAGGAGCTCCTGCTGCCCTTTTTGCTGTTATTTTGGCTCCTTCAAGCTTCAACCGATGACCCCCTATTGATGGTACTGTTAGAGAAGCAGACAATCAGTCTTTTGCAGACTTTTTTTGTATACACAGAAGTCGTCTCTTTCACAGCCTGATATGTCCTACCTCACTCATTTGTTCTTGCACAGCAGCTTTCTCTACCTTTGATCTTCTCTTCTGCCTTTCTCTGAACATTTGCCAGTTCTGCTATAAAGCTTTTGAGGGGTTTTCTTGCTCAGTTGTATATGATTCCTCTGCAATTTTTCACAGCTGGTGCTAGTCCTTACTATCCTGAATAACTTAGTACTCTTGATAAGCTTTTTCACTTCATCCTTTACTAAATTTTCCATAAATACACTGAACAGCACAGACGCCCCCTTGAACTGTTCCTTACTCTTCATTGAGAAAATGTTTCTACTCTGTTTCCTAACTGGGCAAAGACCTTCCATGGATGTTTGGTTTCTTCTAATGCTTTGGGAGATGTTTTTGAAAATCAAGGCAGTCAGTGTCAACTAAATTACTCTTATTTTCGGATCTGTGGATCCCGTTGCACCTCTCCAGGGAGAGCAACAAAGATTATAAAAGCCCTACTGACTTCTTATACTCTGATCATCCCAAGTAGCTTGTGTTTCTCTAGTTGACCACTAATTTTTTTTACTATTACAATTCCTTCTAATTGTCTTGCTTCAAAGGCCAGGCTACTTTTCCTGTATCACTTCTGGTGATTTTTTTAGGAATTGGTATCACTTTGGCCCACAGCCGTGACTGAATGTTGCAATGCAGCCTGGAGCTGAGGAGACGGTCTCCAGGACACCAGGACACCCTGCTGGTGTCCTGGCCCCATTCTTGGCCAGTACACAGGACAAATCACACTGTTCTAAGGTGAAAAACTGTGTGCTCAGAGCAAGAAAAAGTCTTAAAGCATCCACAGGTAAGATAGGCTGGGTGCTCACTCGGGCAGGGGTGTTCAGTCCCTGCTGTGCCACAGCTTAGTGCCTCTCTCCATGCATGTGCTGTGGGCGTAGTGGTACTTTCCCAGCTCACAGGGTTAGGGCTGGATAAGCAGACTGGAGTCAGGAAGAGCCTTGTTTACTACTGGAATCTGTGCCATAGTAGAGCCAAAAATAGGTGGGTGAGTGTACTTACAGTAGCAGTGGAGCGTCGCTAACCTTGTGTGACTGCGCGAGGCCTAACATGCTACAAATGTGTTGTGGAGAGGGAGTGGGAAAGCCCTGGCTGAGCACAGTAGGATCAACCTCTCCTCATAGAAAAGGTGCTGGGTTCCCTTGTCAAAACATTGCCTTAGGCAGGGCTTTTCAAACAGGGCATTTTTTGTCTGACTTGACCCTTTGTGAGCTTTTGGGCCCTGCTTAGGATTGTAAACCCATACCTTCAGACATGCTGGTGGTTCTTCATGGTCTGGAGATGAAATTGGGGTGGCAGAAAGGGCCTTGTGAAACACAAAACAATAGAAAGGGACTGTCACCGACGGGAATGTTGGCCACAAGTCTGCAAAGAGTAGTTCAAACTAGCTAGAGTAGTTATTCCTTATGTTCCGCTACACCTCCCATTTGAATTTCACATTCACAGTAATTTCTGTGTGGAAATTACTTTCAGTGGGTGGTGATTTGCAGAAAAAAAATGTTTTTCTTCTCGGTATTATGAGAGATATCTCAGGCTGTCTGAGGCACATTGAACTTGTGCTCTCCCTGCTTCATGCATTGTGCATTAGTCCAGCCACACCTAACAGAGGCATTTGCATGAGTAATTAACTGCCATTTCCTGCAAATCAAATTACTTGGAATTAGAATTTAAAATTACTTTTCAATTACTGAGCCACACTTGTTAGTGAGAGCAATGTTTTTACTGTGCCACATTTAGAAAGGGCAGAGGCTCTTAACTCTTTCAAGAGAGCAATTATTTCTGAGAGGCACAGTGTGTCTAGGGATCCCAACCTTATTTGCTTCACACTGCTAACGACCACTGGAGCTGGTGATGCTGTTCTCACAAGTGAGACAAATTAATTTGCTTCTTAAACTTTATGAGTGGAACAACATAAAATATTCTTTATTAGTATCACATTTCAAGGATGGTTGTATGAGCTCCAGTACAATGTTGGTTTTTCGTTTTTAAAGTATACAAGCAAAATGGTTCAGAGCCTTTTCATGATGGGCTGTATAACTGTATGTGCAGAGGTATATATAATTCTAAATTAGAATGTCCCTATTATCACTTAGAGCATCAAATTAAATTGCCAATGGAAATGTTGCATTAATATTAGAGAAGAGAATTTCCTAAAAATATTATTTGAAAATTTACAGACCGTGAATTTCCTCATTGTGAGGAAATTCTTGTGTCTGATAGTGATCAGAAAAAATGTCTGTATTTCTGTCTGCCTGAAACACAAATAAGTAATAAAAGGGATTATGTAAAAATGATGAAGCTAGGACATCATATTTTCAAGTTTTGCTATGGGAACTTTGTCTGGCATTAAGGCATTGAAGATAATAAATGTATTCATGTTTCTTGATTCCTGCAAACCAAGTCTTGCATGTAACTTAAATGACTTCTGGGTTATCTAGTGTGGTTTCACAGAGTCAAAGCCGTATTATTAATGTCTGCTTGAAGAACACAGTGCCCTGTTAACCGTTAATAGGAGTCAATGAATCCTAATTGATTCAGTGGCCAGGGAATATTTGATGTTCAGGATCATAAAGTATTATGAGAACAGACATTAATTTTTGCTATCTGCTGCCTAGAAAAGGAATGGATTTAGTTAAAAGGAATACTAGAAGTACAACTTGTTTTTTCTGTATTATATATAAAGGCATAATGACATGGTATAGCTAACTTGAACTGACAAGAGCAATGAAATGTAAGGTTAAGATTCTTACTACCTTTAATCTTGCTGAGGCTGGAAGTACTGCAGTGCACTAAGCAATAACACTACAGAAATAAAGACACCAATTATAATTGTAAACAGGACCATGGAAAAAGGACAGCTTGACTCGTTTCTTATCAGATTTATTGGCAGACTGTTAGAATAATCATAGAATAATCCCTTCTGAAACCAATAGAGGTCTCCAAATTAACAGCAAAAAGAGAATTTGCTAAATTTGTTTCATCTCACCCTAAGTGTCACCTTTAATTTAACCTGTCAAGTTGGGGCATGGGTTTAAGGAGGAGTGATGACAGGAGAGGAATTTAATTGGTGCTGCCTTCTTTCTTTTGCTCAGGCCAGATGGTTATGCTCTGTGGAACCTGCAGTGCTTCCTGGAGGGCAATCATAGTATGGGAGGAGATTGGTGAGGGTGAGCTCCTCTGCCAGCACCCAGAAAACTTGAGCTGGGGTTTCACCGACTCTAATGTCCTAATTGTAAGGCAAGGCAGTATTTGTGCTGTTAAAGGGTGTTCAGACCTGTGATGGAGGCTGAAAAGGGAAGAGTGTTATGAAGTTGGACATGGGGAAATAAAAGTAGAGGGAAGAAGTGGGGAAAGTGAGAGGAGGATGAAGCAGATGAGCAGGCTGATGATAAATGAGCAGAACTGTTTGCTGCCAAGCAGCTCCCAGAAGGCAACACTGGGGAAGAGAGATTTGTCTCTGTGAGGCCTGAACTTACTGCCTCCTCCTGGGCTATGGCTGAGCTTCTCAGCTTGTGTCAGCATGTTTTCAGAGTGTCCACAGGAGGGTTTGATAAAAGGGTTATGAAGAGTGCAGAAAAGAAACCTTTCCTTAAGCCACCTACTAGCACAATAAGCCCAAAAACCAGAGGGTTATGGCAATTCAAGCCTTTGCCTTCTGAAGAGAAGGCTGACATACTTGCAGAGATCAGAGTGATCTGTTGGAACCATTGTCATGAAAGGACCTGGTTTTGAAAGAGATGAGATTTAGCATCATCTGAGGTATTTTTTGCCACCATTGCCAGGATGCTGGAACAGCTGAACAGTTGCTTGGATCTGTCAGTTTGGTGTCTGTTCAGAGGCTCATCACACGGTATTGCTGGACAATTAGTTCCCTGAACCTTTTCTAATAGAAATAATGCTGGTCAGAAACCAGACAGGACAGTGCTATGCAATATATTTAGACAGTTAAATGGTTAACAACAGAGCTCCTGTTGTGATTCTGTTGTGCCAGTAGCATAATGCCAGCTTCTGTCCTCATCTGACACTTTGATGCTGCTCGGAAGGAACCGCTGGGGAAATATGCTTTCACAGATTGTTAGTCGTACAGCCACAGCCCTCCGAGCCTTGCATAATAAGGCATTGGATGAGGAGGGGGAAATAACCAAGTGCTTGTCACATACCACCTCTATTTTTGCTATCAGCACAACCTCAAAGGCAGCTGATTCTGGGTGGGAGGTAAAGCTTCTCAGAGGTCACCCCAATTAACATCAGGGCTTGCACAGGGGCCCCGCCTGGTTTCATAGATAAAGCTTTGCTGCTTTTTCATTTACTGAGGTGAACCTGACTAAAATGAGCAATTGGGTTCTCATGCTGCAAAAAGCCACTGGCAAAGCTGTAAAGCAGGATCCTCTGTGTATGTGTGCACCTGCTGGCAAAGCACAGGATGACAGACTACCTCACAGTTAGCAGGGGCAGGACCAATCTGTAGCACAGAGAAAGAAGTATATAGGTCCTAATTATTTTTTATTATGGAGTGAAATCACACTGAAAAGCAAACGGTTGCAGTCAATACTGAAAAAATGAGCTTATTTATCTTTTTGGACACAGAAGATGCTCCAGAATTGATTAACTGTAATGGACTGCAGGGCACTGATTGCAAGATAAGATATGATTGATCGCTGGTGGGAAGACACTTGGTATTGGGGCAGCACCTTGGCAACCTTTAAAAGAGCATCAGCCACATGTGCAGAGCTGTCCCAAGCTGAACTCCACATGCAGTGAACAGGGACTCTCTTGTTGCTGCAAGAGAATCTGGGAGCATCAGGCAGGGCAGAAGTCTGTTCTGTCACTGTACTGGTGACAAGGCAAGGTGAGGGCAAGGATGCTGGCAGAATGCCTGGATTTCTAACTTCACTCATTTATGGTGCAGATTGTATTTTCTAGAAATACCCATTCATAAGTTTTTAAGTAAAATAACTTCTGTGGAATCTAAGTTTCCTCTTCCTCATACCAATGGCTACAGTGATAATGTATCTGTGATGTGAAGAGTTTCACGGTGGGTTTTGCCTATGTAGTTAGTCTGATCTTTCCAAGGAATTCAGATTGCAAAGACCTAGAGGAAGATTTCAGGTAAGCCCATTTCCAAGCTCTATATGCATAAATCAGATCTAACTCCACTGGAAGAAACCACATGCCAAGTTCCCTGTCTGGTAGAATAGCAAATTTCAAGAAGTTTAATTGTCCCACACTGTTGTATTTTTCAAACAGTCCACTAATATCCAGTTTCAATTTCAGAGAGCAATTGTCTGTAAAGAAGTGTTAGCTGAGTAAAGTGAATTGTTTGAACAGTGCTGGGATTTTGAACTGTCATTGTGAGAAAGACTGGGATTTTTTGCCGGTTTTTTGTTTGTTTGTTTGTGGTTTTTTGGGTTTGTTTTGTTTTTTGGGGTTTTTTTGTGTGGTTGATTGGTTGGTTTTGGGTTTTTTTTTTGTCTGTTTGTTTTTTGTAATTTTTGTTTGGTGTTTTGTTTTGTTTTTTGTTTTTCTGGACCAGCCAGGGGAAGCTGCAGCTTCTTTCTGCAGGAGGGAAGATGGTGAATATTAATCAGCCCTATCAGCCCTTGGCAACCTGTCAAGTGGCGGGTTGTAACCCAAGAGAAGTGATTTGCTGGTTATCTGATGTGACTGGTTAATAAATAAATATTTACACATAGGGTAAAAGTAACAGTAGGGTTGGGCAAGAGATCTACATCTCCTGAGCTCTTAGGTCAGTGATTTGTGTGGGAAAAATGTTTTACTCTCTTGGGGAAAACAAGGGTGGAAATATATTCGTCAGGAAATATAATTTAAATTCTCTGTGTGCTTGGGATTTCTCTTTGAAAAGATCATTTGAGAAAAGAACAAGATTGGCAATTCTGAGTTCCTTGGCTGACTTTCCAGCCTTGGGACTGCTGTGGCACATGCTGACCTGACCACCCAGCTATCTCACCCTCCCTGGATACCAAAATATTTGACATGATCAGACACTTTAAAAATTACTCCCATAGTGTCTGATGTCTCTGGTTTATCTAAGAGCCGGGTTAGGATTTGTGCTGTTCTGGATTTTGTGTGTTGCACGGGCATTTACTTCCCAGCCTCCCTTCACAAGCAACAAGTGGTGGAGCAAGGGAGAGGGAAATACTGAACATGATCCTTGATGCAGGTGAAGTAGAGTGCCAGTGGCAGCTGATCCTTGGCCACTGATTCTACTGTGGGAAGGGAGGAAGAGTTTCACTTGGCGATAATTCCATGAGGCTGCAAAGTCCCCCTGGGGAGATGCTCTCTGTTAGGCCGGGTGAGGAGCCTATGTGGAAACTCCAGCATCCAAGCCAACCCTGTAGACAGCAAGGTGTGACTCCTGTGAAGGAGAGCAGTGGGACAGGGTAGAGTTAATGATGGACAGACCCACCTTAATGATGAGAGGAGGCTGTGGGTGACCTTGGCAGTAAGGACAGGCCTTCAGACTTGTGACAAATTTCTTCAGGGGGCTAGGAGACGAAACTCATTCAAAACATGTAAAGAGGAAGGAAATAAATTTGAAACAAGCAACCCAAAAAAACCCCAAACCCTTTGAACATTGCTATTTATGATTGCATAGGAATTCAAGGCTTCCTTCATGTTCGTAGCTAGAAACTGTTTTCCTAGATAAAGTTTTAGAGGCTTAGATGTAATCAGCTAAGGAACTCTTCAAATAAGCTAAGCTATGTTTTGATTTGGTGCAAATAAGAAGAGAAGTAATAGGAATAGCTATTCTTGGAACAGCTAAAGCTTTGAAATGCTGATTTAAAATGCTCCATGCTGCCATTCAGCTGTCCTGTCATAGCAGTATGGAGCGAAAGACAGTTTTCCTCTCTGTGAACATACAAAAATAAGGATATATTAGCAATTGTAAATAAAAATCCAGCTCTAAAAAACAGGGGAGATAATTTTTGTCCTCTTTTACTTTTTACTTTATATTTCTATTCTATTTTCTTCTCCCTGTATTTCTTCTTAGTGTCAAAAAGACAATAGCAATGTTTCGTACATAAGTTGCAAAGGACATCCAGTTAGCATTTCTCTGCTGCTGTTACCTCACTTGACATCATGATCTGAAAAATCTGATCATGTGGGGCACGACTATAAATTTGCTATAAACACTCATTTTCCTGCACCATGAGCTGACAGTGGAGATCTGGGATGATGGCTGTGCTGGAGTCAGAAGCCCAGGCAGGGCAGGTATGGGCTCTGTGACCCTGGGGATGAAGGCTGGGAGCCACAGCTGCAGGGGTGCCAGCATGAGGAGCTGTCAGAGTCTTTGCCCAGATCATGGGTAAGCCTTTGGCACAGTGATACCTGTGCTGGCTCTGATAATGGAGCTGCTTTTGGTCTACCTATACAATGTTTCAGCCCCACACCTTGGGCAGTACGGTCATACGGAATCTGCCTTTTGGATTTCTGTCCCTGCATTCTGCCCTTGCCTTCCCCTCTTTGGTGCAAAATGCAGAGAATGTTTGCTGTGATATTTTATGTGAAAGAGGCTATTCTCAGCCTGCTGGCCCCTGGGAGGACACCATTGCTATTCCCCCTTCCTGTTCCCTGAACACCCCTATTCTGAAAAAGTTTTAACAGTCTCTATAAGGCTGTGTGCTCCCATGGGGCTTCTCAGAAATGGTCTTTACTTTTCCCCATCAGCTGGTATCAAAGGTGACTCACAGAATAAAACAGATTTGAACATAGCCTATTATGAGTCTGTGCCTAAAAGAGATTGTGGAAAAGTAATATTTTGTCTTTATTTTGCCCCAAGCTGGGGCAAATATCTTCCAAGGTCTTGTTATCTGCAGACCTTTGGTGATCTCCATCTAAGTTCAGGGAAGATTTTGGGATCTTTGTTTAGAGTTCTGGTGAGTTTCTGAAAAATCAGCCATGCAGCTTTACTTCAGTGAGTAGCACAGCTAAAGTTCACCAAATGACTGCCATGTGGAAACTCAGTCCTACAGCTTCATGGTGGTAACATTGGTATAGCAACAGCAAATTTCTTGTTCTGCTGTGAATCTGGGGGTAAAGTAGTCTCTGGGTTATTTTCTGAAATCAGTTATAAGTTATTATAACGTATATATAAGTTATCAGTTATATATATATGTTATTTTCTGAAATCAGAAATAGTTTTAAGAGCACTGATCGTCCTGTTGAGAACAACCAAAGGTTTATCTGATAAGACAGGTCCTAATAAATGGATTGTTCTATTTAGAAAGATTCTAGTGAATCATGTCTATAATTAGATTATTTCTTCTGCCTGTAATACATAAACACAGGGAGTTTGCAAGTGAAGGGCGCTATACTGAGGACAAATGGAAAGAATTGCTCTGTTTCATGGTGCTCTGTTGTCTTGTGCTTTTGTTGCTATGGGATGTAATTCTATTACCCACTGTACTGTTAGATTTCAAAAGGGTAGTTCATAAGCACTAATAACATTTGTGGCAATCTGAGCTAAGTTAATGAAAAAGATAATCAAATCTAATGCTCCAGGGCAAGATACCTGATATCTCCAGGGGTCATAAAGAGATCATACAGCTGTCTCGGGGCAAGGGCTGGTTGTATGTGTGAGTGCAAGAGGAAGCAAGAGGCAGCAGAAAAGTGAGGGTCACCTTGCTCAGAAGCACTGTGTGCTGGTCACTGGCAGAGGCAGGAGGGGATTGATAGATATGTCACAGAGATGGAGATGCTTATTAAGCTAATGATATTTTTAGTAATGCCGATACCTAATAGATAAGTTTCAGCTGATCCCAGACGTTTGTCTCAATGTGTTGATTGGGAAATTGGATTAAGTAGCTCATGCTTAGCTCATAGTTCTGCCTTGCCCACAGCAGGCATATACTGAGTTGGGAGCTGACCAAGGATGGCAATGAAATAGCCCTTGGAACTTGTTTTTTGGCAAACACAAGCTTCAGTGTGAAACTCACATCTGAAGCAAATGTAGTATTTTATTGCGTCTCTAGACATAGAAACCGAGTGGTGATTTTTCTTGCTTCTAAATATAAACACAGATTTTTTTGTAGACCCATTCATCACCACATATTGGAACATCATTTGAGGGTCCAAACAGATGCTTCATACTCCTTGTAGGTATGTAACTGATAATGTTCAGCAAAGGACATCTGCAATGGGAATTGTAGCCAGCACCCAAAACCATGTTTTCTCTCAGACTCGTGCTGTATTTATTGCAAGTACTTCCTTCACCTCATTCTGCACTTCTGTACTTTCACTGTGAACATTCTTCTCTTTCTACTGTTCTCTTTAACACAGATCTGCTTTTCAGTACAGTAAGAGTTGTGTCCTAGTTTTGGCCAAGGACAGGTTAATTTTTAGCAGTAGCCACGAGGTGGCAGAGCCTGGAGTTGTGTGTGTATCTAGGTTTCTACTCTATACCATTCACTTCATCGGGGGATGCAGAAGTAAGGGACTCTCACTTCCAGGGAGGATGATGTGGCTTATTGACATTACCAATGTGTTTTTCTTCACTCCTCTGGCAGCAGAATCCAGGCCTCAGGTTGCTTTCCCTTGGAGGCTCTTGCATTACACCTGGAATCAGCTCCCCCACCATCTGCCATGGGCTGATCCAGGCATGGAAAATGGTGAGGCTCCAGAAGACTTGCAGTTCTTTGACGAAAAAAGGGGAGAAGGTAACCCAGATCCTCCTGAAGGTCGGTTCTGCCATTAAACAAAGTAAGATTAAAGGACCTGCCCAGGAAATCTAGGTTTTTGCAGAAAAACAGCAAGATGAATGTTGTCACATTCTTATGGACATGGTCAAAACCCAGCAAAATACCAACTGTGCTCTCACCAACAGGCAAGAAGGAAACACAGTTTTTTATCTCTTTGCTGTTTCCAGTAATTTTTTCTTATCTTTACTAAGGATATCTGCTCTTTGTTTGTCTCACTGGAGGCAGAGGGAGGAGGGGAGTGGGGGTGGTTTTCATTTTAGTGGGAGCACTAAATTAGGTAATTCCATTCCTATACCACAACGATTTCTCAGACCAAATCCTAGCCATGTGAGGACATCAGGTGCTCTAGCCTGTGTGTGTATGGCCAAAGGTAGATGATTAGGAAAAACAAGAATGCTAAGGACTGCATGAAATGGTCCCTCTTTCTATATGGCTTCCTAAGCCTCAGAGACTTCCTAATTTAATTTATTTATTTTAACTGCCATACTTGGCCTTTGATAGTTAATTAATTCTAAATAGATGTGTTGGATCCCTTTTTGAATGTCCAGGTCTTATGAATTTTCTGTAGCACCCAATAAGGAGTCCTAAATGTTCTCCAAAAAAGAGGCTTCTCAAAGTAAAAATGTGTGATGAGCAGGTATCATTTGCTGGCTTCAAGTGTCCTTGCAGCCTGTGATGGTACATGGTGCCCACCACAGTCTTGTGCCCATGGGTGATGGTTGTGTGACTGTCCCACCATGGGTCCATCCACTACTGGCATTTGCTCATCACACAGTTTAACTTTGAAGGGAAAAAAAAATAAAGGGCTATATTTGATAATAAAGTACTTTTTTTTTTTTTTTTTTCCTTTCAGAAGAACAACAGGTATCCACAGAATTTAATGGGAGATATTAAAGAAAGTATTTTGGGCCCAGAAGCTTTTAGTATGATGGTCTTTATCTTTTAGGAGTGGTTACATGTTTTTCATGCAGTAATAGTGGAGTACTTTGATATTTTCAATTGTTGCATTTCTCTCAACATTTTCTAACTTCTTTCCATGTTTGTCAGAAAAGCTCCATTAATTTCTAAGAATAGGGTTATTTTTAAGTTTCTCCTGACTTTTTTGAAACTCGAAAAACCCCCACAAATTCAGATAATAGTCTTAAGGGTTTACTCTAGAACAGAAGAAATAGTTGTAATACATTTTCTTGAATTTGTCATGATAATATTAATCGTGTTTCAATAAAGCTTTGATTGAAAAAAAAAAAATTAACAGAAAAACTGATTGAAATCTGATGTACAAAAATTAACTGCTTCCACCCACCCTTTCCCACAGTTCCTCAAGACATCACTATGTTTCTATTTTAAATGTCTACAATGTAGAGTTATTTAAACTAATTCAGGTTTTAATTAAACAAGGTAGGCTGGGGTTTCTGTGGGGTTGAAGTTCAACCTAACAATTTTCAGTATGTAACACCAAGTAAATTTTAAGTTAATACCAAAGGCATTTTTATTTAACTTTCTTTCTCTGTTCTGCAAAAGAAAAATTAATATCACCTCTAAGGAAGTCAAAGTTATTCTGGAACAGTGAGCTATTACAAAGTTTCCAGCATTGCAAATAGAGGTAGTTATTTTAAACAACATCATTCACCCTTCTGTAGTGCTTCTCTCTTCAGCACAGACTTATCTCTTCATAGAATGGATTCTCAGCTGCAAAGCATCCAGGTCCTAATTTATGTGTACATGAATATTCAAGGTTAATATATTCCCTGTGGGAAAAACAGTCAGTGCCATTCAGACCACATTCTGTTTTCCTCCCTTGCCAGAGAGCAGGCTGTTGAAAATTTATCTGATGAAATTGCAGGTTCCCTCTCTAGTCTCATTAATTAAATGTTTTTAATTGGGATTAGGTGAAGTACCTCACCCCATGACTGGACAGCTATCAGGTGGGACAAATGAGTTTTAATATCTACTCTGAATCTAAGAGGAGAGAGAGGATGAATTTACATATTTTCCCCACATGAAAATTGTTTTACTCCTATAGAGTGTACTGGTTTTGGAGCTTTTTATAAGTGCAGCCCAAGTCAATGACACAAGCACATGTCCCAGGTCACAAGTTGACTGGAGAGTGGGAAAGACAAGAGTCGTGGCTTGGATTTTCAAGCATATTGTCCTCTTACCCAGAGGTAGATGGAAGTTTATTGCCAACATTACTAGATTAGATTAGATTAGATTAGATTAGGAACCTAAACACAATTTTTGCATGTCCTCTTTATTACATCTCTGATGGATTTCTGCAGTCCCTTGGCTGGTTCTGGGGCCACCCTTCTTACACAGACTCCATATATTACCCATAAGGATCAGTGCCTACATGAACTGGGGGCCTGTGTGTTGGAGTAGGATGCAGTGCAACAGCAGTACAGTATTTATTCTCAGCTGGGCAGCTGAGAAAGCCCAGCCTGGGTACAAGCTTTGAGGCAGTTTCATTTTGCCTCTAAGCACATCTGGACAATATGTGCACAGTTGTGCAATTTGCTGGACCTTGCCCTTTTAACACAAGGAGCTTATATTGAAAGAAGATACACGTCTGGACTGTCAGCCAAACTCTCTTTGTGTGTGGCCAACCACTGTGGTCATACACTCCTCTTCTTGTCCAGCAACCTGGTCATTAATCTGTGCTTCCCAACACACAGACCAATCCTCAAGGCAGCTGGCAGCATCTGCTGGAACATTGGAAAGCAGGGAGCCCTTGGAGTGACGGTGTCAAAAGGGGCCAGTAAGAGTGTGCCCAGTGCTGTGAAACTGGTGGGCTGAGTGGTAGGGTATGGACTGAAAACCTGTCAGGATGGAACCTGTACATACCCCAAATTCTCTCTTGTGTTCAGGACCCTTTGTGTCCTCATTTTCATGTTGAGGGAAGGGGACTGCAATGACCCCCTGCAGGTGCCAGCTGCAGTGCTGAGGTGCCCTGGGACTCACCATCTCCTGCTATGGCTACACTCACAGCTGCTCCCACTTATGCCAGGGGGTGCTTATTCAGAACACAGATTATCTTGCCATGGATGCCAGGACATCAGAAATGGCCCTGTATGACCTGAGATAAGGCTTGGCAAGGATGGTGCTTAGCAGGTGCTAAGAAGAGCTGATGACACTGGTGAGTGCATGCAGAGAGCACTCCCTGCACTCTGTTCTCATGCACAGCACTCTCTGCCATCTGACATTCCCTTATGCAGTACGTCCCAACAGTCCCAGCTAAAGACAGAAAATCAGTGTTGCTGTGTTGGTTCAGTTCCCAAGCAGCTGGCTGAGGTAAAAATGGGTTAAGCATTTAGACATTGACCATTATTGTATTATACCAGGATCCTATCAGTTTTTAATCTTTGGTAAGATGCTGAAGCATGGCTTTTAAATTCACTTATTTTTAACTTTGAATCCTTGAATTCTTCTTGTTAGTTCCCCCAGAACAACCAGGATGAATACAGGACTCTGTGAATTGCCTCACACAGGCTTTATACAGAGAGCTGCTTCTTTACTTATCTGTTCTATTGACCCGTTGACATAGCTGAGGGTGGTGCTGCAAACTCATTTGCAATTGGTGATATTTTGAATTCCTGGGGTACATGTAAGATGCTGATTTTATGAGTTAAACATCAAAGAGGTGCCATTAGTTTTTAAAAGTCATATTCCCACTTGGCTCTTCTCATAATAACTGTTACGAGGAAGATTACTGGGATGACCCTAACTATAAAAATAAGAGGGGAGAAGTCTTTTGCTTTAGTTTACAGTTTGAAATGACCTTGGGTTTCTTAAATCTATTTTGCACTGGACAGCATTTATGTGTATGGTCAGTGCCTCTGCTTGCAGTTTATAAGATATTTCTTCTCAGAAAATATTTAAACTTGGGCCTGGAGATTTTATAACTCTAGTAGCTGTTTATTAACAGCGGAGCCCATCCCAGATGAGATTGTGGGGGCGGTGTCTGAAAAATAGAAGCAAGATAGGGTGAAGGAATGAACCTTGAGTCCACCCCTTTTTGCTTACTGCTTTGCTGCTCTTCCCTCTTCAGCCTCTCCTTTTCATGAGAAACTACTGAACTTGGAAGAAAGGCTCCACATTTCCATAGTCATGGCACTCTTTTCTTCCCTCACACCAGTATTTATAGCCATTATATGTGTTTTGATTGGGGTAATAATGAAGAAGACTAATGGAGAGAAGGAAAAACGTGACACTAAAAGCAAGCATCCATCTCGCCCATGGGTGGATGAAGATTTAAAAGATGGCACTGACCATCCCTTAGAAGAAGAAGGTAAGAAAAATCTTATCCCAAACACTTTTGTTGTTTGAGTTTTATCTTCTGATATGAATAAAGGAGGTATAAAGGATCTCCACAGTCACAGCAATGCTCAGTGCAACACTGCTGCTGTGTCCTGAGGTTGTCAGCTCCCAGGAAGGAGGCAGTCCTCATGTCCTGTCATTCTTAGTGTAAATCTCTGTTCCCTCCAGACCCCACAGATCAGAGTGGAAAAAAATTAATAATAATAAAAATAAATAAATTATATATGTATTTATATTCCCAGAGACCCCTGTCTGTTCCTCTGTATAGCAGATCCCAGACCTATGAGGGACTCTATGGACAGTACAAGGAGAGACAGGAGATCCTGCTGAATTCCCCACAGTCCTTGTTAGTGTGAGCAAAGGAAAGACCTGAGCAGAGTGTTTCTATATGCAAGTCATCCCACTTTATCACTCAGTGCTATGTATTTGGTCTCAGCACAGCTAAAAAGTTAGAAATTGTTTTATTACAGTTTTTACAAAGGTCCTCTGTTTGTGGCTTCTGAGAATGTCAATGACAGCCTTTATGGGAGCTGTGTTGATCAAATATTTAAGAACAAAATGGGGTGGTGGTGATAATCTGTTCACTCAGCTGCATATTTGAACCTGTACAGAATGCCCTTTATTTTCATTAGCTTTTTCTGATTCACAGCTTGGACAAAAGTCCAAGCACAAAATGTACCCTTCCTTCTTCTTACTCCCTAACTATCCTCCATAAACTCACTTTATTTCTTTGTGAAATAAAAATCTACAGAGTTCTGTTCCCTACTATCAATTTTTTAAAGTTGTAGTTAATGCAGCTCTTTTTCTTTTTTTTTTTTTTTTTCTCCTTCAAGCTGGTTTCAAAGGCTTTTTTAGGGGTCTCTCTGGGTTATTTTTCCCCATAATGACATTTTCCCTCAGTCTGCTTCTAGGAATCTTAAAACTTAGTGTTCTTCTGCACATAGACCTATTTCTAAGAACCATTATAGTTCTCTTCTCAGTGTTCAGTGTACTTTGAGTTATTGTTGTTTATCAGTTTCTGAAAATAGTTGATACCAGGAACGGTTTAAACCCTATTGACTATTTTCCAAATATATAAAATTTCTTTACAAATCAGTTCATGTGTTGTATCCTTCTTTGTTCAATGCAAAATAGATTCTGTATAAAATTATCCCATAATTTCTTTGTCACTAATGGCTTACTACTTCAGTTAAATTGCTGAAAATTAGAATTCCTGTGGTAGTTCAAATGATAATCGTCTTGGACTATAGCTGTTTCTATCAGTTAAAAAATTTAGATCCTCTGCATAAACAAACCTATTAGCTCTTATCAAGGAGTGTCACTGCCACAGCTCCATATATAAAATTTTAGTCTTTTATGTGTTAGTTGCTTTCCCTGTTATTCAGGGAAAATTCAAACTGTACTAGTTTAAAATTGCTTCCAAAAAATTTTTGACAGGCAGACATGTTGGTCCTGTTACTAAGTTTTATGTGCTTTTAAATAAAACCTTTCTCAATATACCATGTCATCCAATATTAAATTTTCTTGCTATTTTGCTTTTAGTAACAAATAATGATCTTTCCCTTAATGGTGTGTGATTCAAACTAATTTCTTTGTAAAACAGTCATGTCTTTTATATCTAGAAATATTAAAATAATTGCATCATTCACAGGGAAATTTTTCTTCATCAGGGGAAAGCCCAGCTTAAGTGAGAAGAGTAACAATGAATAGAAGAAGAGTTAGTAAGGACCTGCTACTTTGCTAAAGCAAAATCCCTAATTAAGAATCAAAACATGTTAACCTTGTTGTCAATGTTAAGATTTTTACTGATTGCACTAGATGCTGGAATGGAAACATGGATGTAAAAAGAGATTTTTTTTTAATAGTAAGAATACCTGCTGTGTAAATTCTGCTATTTTATTAATGTATCTTACTTTATTAGACAAGCTCAGTTCTACTTAAATGTCTCAGGCTGGCTTGTGTTTAAAGATTAAGTTCCTCTGAAGAGAATTTGAGGTAGGTAACATGAAACATTCGTAAGGCCTTGTCTAAAGCTAGACTCTAGGGCTGCCCCACATGGAGAAGCTGAACTCTCAGCTGCTTCCTGAACAGGAAGGGGTGGCTGAAGACCAAGTCTCTTGATTCTTGTCCCTGACCAAAGCAAAATCTATTTGCTGAGAGAGTGAAGCACTCTGCTAGAAAAACAGAAAAGCACTGACCTTACCTGTAGCCCCACAAGCCTTCCTTGAAGTGGAGCCCTCAGGGATGTTTCCTGTGAGAAGGACATAACTCTGAGCAGCAGAGCATTCAGTGTAAGCAGCTGAACTGCTTGGGCAGACTCAGTAGGGTCACTTCTTGGCAATGAAGCATAGAATGGTGAGGGCCAAGTGCACCTGAGCTTGCCTGAGTTGTGTTTCTCAGCTGAAGAGATGGATGTTTCTTGGAGCAGCCAGAAACCCAGTTCTTTTGTTATGTGCAAAGCACTCAGTCTATTTGTTTAATGCTTTAACTGGCAGTACTTCAGATTTGTTTGCATGCCCATATAACCTGTAACTTTCTTCTTCATTTATAAGATCCCGAATTAGAGATTGTTGCGCTGTGGGTTGGCAAGGACACTGATGGTACACTCTACTTAAGGACTACAATGCAACCCACAAGGTCCCAAATGTTCCATTTCTTCTGAAGATGCACTGCTAGTTGCTTGTGATACTTCTTAAAATAGACCTTATATTAATTGCATTTCTCCTCTCCCCAATTTCAAAGACCTCCCATATCTTAATAATACTACTACTGACATGGATGAAGCAGTAGCAATTTAAACCTCATTTTCAATGATTGTTCATGTTTTGTATCATTTCAGAACACAGGACTTAGAGGGACACAATGCATTACTGTGTATCTTCCTGTTACAGCAGATACATCTAGCCTTTCTCATCAGCTGAATGAACATGAAAACTGGACTTTTGTTACCCTTTTTCTTTAACCTTGCTGAAAGGCTGGTCCAGAATTTCTTACCATGGGTTAAAAATCCTCCTCTACCTTTCTGCCTGCCCAAACTTACTTAATACTACTGTATACATATTAAATCTGTTCCATCCTCTTGATTTTAAAGGATTCACTTCCAGCCCTGGTATATACCCTCCTGTGGTTTATGGATAGAAACCAGATTACCTCTTAGTTCTCCTTATTCTAGTTTTTCTCTTTACATAACAGCCACTCTATTTCTCTTAAGATTGTAAGAAACCTTCTGCAACTATATTTCAGTTGAGGTAATTTTCACAATATTTTTATGCTGGGTTCTTTCTTCCAGGGTCTGTGCCTCTCCAACTTGCTACTTCTTTTGCTTAAGATCCCTGACCCACTCTTGAGGTTTCTGGAATCAGCCTGCTAACCACTATTTATAACCTACTGCTAGGGTAATCCATCTCTTTTAGTTCCCTATTAGTCACACTCAGTTCAGGGCTGGATTCCTGCAGTGGTCCATTTTGCACCAGTCTGCCATTAATCAGACAAAGAACCCACAAGCTCAGTTACCCAGCATTTAAGACCAAAGATGTGAAAACTTTATGTACGTTGAATTTTTTCCCTATGCATCACGTCTTTACACTGGAAAAGAGAATTAGAGAGGAATTGTATGTTTAGGAAGAAATTCCCTAGAGAAGAAACTTGTTTGGAAAACAAATGGAGTAGTCTTGACTGGAGCTTCTCAAGGATCAGTCTCAGGACCAATTGTCAATATTATCTTGAGTGGAAAGTGCAAAGTGGTCTTTGCATAAAACCAAGGAGAGTAAAAGTGAAATATCTTAATGTCATACAACTGGAAGCCAGCAACACAGAGAAGTATCAGTGTAGGTAAAATAAGTGGCCAACAGAAGTGAAGTGACAGCTTATTGTTCTCAGTGTGAGTTTTTAATTAAGAACTCATGCTTCAAACTGAGTTAAAATTTATTACATCATTTGCAAACTGATTATAACCTCCCATATGGACTGCTGGGAAGAACATAGTCATCATCCTAAAATGTATCCAGAGAGGAATTTCTGGTAGAGATAGAAAAACAGTACTTTTAAAATGAGATTCCATTTGGGATGTCTGAGCCAAAACCATTCCAGATTTACTTAAAAAGCAGGAGGCGGGATGACTACTGTAAACGGGCAACAGAATTGATGGCAGTCTTGAGACTGTGGCTACCAAGGTGATAGACTTGCTAGCTGGATGTCTGCTGTCCATCAAGCAGTGGAATACAAAGAGATATAAACAAGACACTTGTGGTATTGTATAACGTGACCGAACAAATAGGAGTATGTCTAAACACAGCAATCAGAGATATAGAGAGCATGCACTAGACAGATGGTGCTGATAATGATTTAAAGTCAGCATATGGATAATGTTAACTGCTAAGAAAGAATGGTAGACACATGGTGGAAGAGAATATATAATAGATTAATTTATTTTAGAAAAATAAATTTGCCAGGAAAGTTTTGGTTTTGTGTATCAGTGCCTGCACTGCTAGGTTTTTCTGCTTCAGCCAGTACTCTCATGTTGAGTGTACTGTGGTTTTCCATTCTCATTAGCCATCTCACCTCTGTCCCATGTTCAAAATCTTTGAATGTACATTTCTTTTTTCACTTTATTATTTATTTGACCCATCTTGACAAAAAAGCAGCTTCACTTCTCTTTTACCTACACAGGAAAACCCCCCCCACACAACACAAAACAAGCAAGCACTCAACACTATTTTACTGAGTGTAAACCACAAAGGGAACACTTTCAAGAGGCACCCTTTTACGTTTTGGGAGTGCAAGATGATCACAAAAAAATTTTTACAAGGGGTCACTGCTTTCCATTAACCTGGAGCCAGGTCCTTGTAGACTATGACCAAGAGTGCTTAACACAGGCATGAAACACTAAACCAAACAAATTCTCAGGGTGAATTCTTTGTACATGAAATGAAATGTGTGGGGACCAGAACCATTCCATTTAGATTCAATTTATGAAACTGGATTTATTTCACCCCTTTGCACAGGCTGAGCCACACTTGTGAATATTTCACTGCTTTTAAAACGAACAAAAAACCAGCCTCGTCTCTAAGGCAACTGCATAGTACTAAAACACCAAAGTAATTTCTGTTTGAATTTGTGCTGGAATAATAGCTTAATAGCTACAGAAGGAGACCTGGAATATTTTTTCCTGACTCAGCTCTATGTAGCAGATTGCTCAATGCTATTGACTAGTCAAAATGTAGTATTTAAATGGCTTGAACTTCCACATCATAGCTATAAAAAAATGCTATCCGTGCTCATTCTAGGAATATAGGGGAGAAAGTGGCCTCAGAGACAACAAAAGATTCATTTTGTGATACAATCAGACAGATTTCAGTGAAATGGAGAATCCTTTTGAGTTCTTAAATTAAAGTCAAGAAACAAAATATCCTACATTTGATATGTTGTTATCCTAAGTATAGATGCCTGACATCCATCTCCTCTTGTGCTGAAAGTATCAGGAAACCAAAGAGCTTAACCACAAAGTCACATTTCTGCAGAGCCAAAGCTTGCAATGCTTCTGCTATGAAACATGAATATGGAAGAAGTTGACATTCAGCTCTTCCGAGAAGATTTTACACATATTGGTAGTTAAGCTCTCTCCTTAACTTCAGCAATTTAATTGATTTTTTTCCTTATTAAACAGCTCAAGAAGGAACACACATGTTCACATTTACTTGCTGAGAAATGTGTCCTGGAAGCCTGTCCACCTTTTCAATGCTGTTTCAGCTTGTAACCCATTTTTACAGGCAGGCTTTCAAGCTGAAGTGGAGAAGGCAATGACTTCTTTGTGGACCCCACTTGCTATAGCCAGCCAGGACCCTCCTGCCTCTTGGTATTTAAACAAGGTGGAGCTGGGGATCAATGAGTTGTGTCAACTGGAACTTTAGACTTTGCCTTACCAGTGGTGTGTATGTGCAGTGCAGTGTATGCCACTGCAGGACAAGGTGCATTATGGTGTGAATGCCAAGGATATCAACAGCGTTCTCCAGGAAAAAAAAAAATCCCTAACCACTTGTATTTTCTTGCAGAGGGTGAGGAAGAGTGGCAAGGACTTGAAGAAAATGTTGCCCATGTCCCCTTCACTGGCGAGCGCTACTCTGAGGCTGAAATGATTAAAAGGTCACAGACATTTTATGAGCTTCTAAATAAGAGGCGATCAGTCAGGTTTCTCAGTGATGAGCCTGTCCCCAGGGAGGTTATCGATAATGTCATCAGAACAGCAGGTAAGTACCGAGTGGCTCAAGGTCTGGGAAAAAAAAAAAAGGATCAGCTTTGCTGTTTGACTGTGTAACTGTGAAAAGGTGGTGTGAAAAAGCCAAAGGAACTGGAGTTTTGCTTATGGTTCTCCTAGATTCACTTGTAGCTGGAATGAGCTAGCACCCATTGATTGACTGGAAATTACTCAGCTTGAACAACTGTATGTTGGAGACGGGTTTGGAGTACCCCCAATTCCTTTGTATTTGCAGTTTAGCCAGAAGGGAAGAAGAGCATTTCAACGGCATGAAACAAATAACTTCCTTTGCAACCTTTAAAAGTTGGTATTTAAAACTAAATTTATGTTTAACCGCATCAAGACATCTTTCAAACAGAAATACTGAAGTGTTTTCTCGAAAATGTCAAGCCATGTGTACTTCATATGCTTTAAAATTGAATGCATTATGATGATACTTATCATGTGTGGGTTTTGGTGTTTGGGGTCCTCTTACAAATAGATTGAATTGTCTCAGCCATGCAAAATATTTCAGTTGACATAAATGGTTGGTGCTTAATAAAGAGAAAGAATTTCAGTCTAGAACAAAAAACCTTTTCCAGTCCTTCCAAAAGTAGTGCCAGCCCCCTGTTGCATATGATTGGAGTGTTATGCTGAGGACCCTAATAGAGGTTATTTGACTGAATGTCAGAAATTGATTATCTTTTTTGTTGTTGTTGTTGAGAATTTATGTGTTTCCAACCATTACTGTCATGTCCTGGCCTAATCTCATCTCTGCTTTAGTAACATCGACTTCAGCCAGGAGTGATTTTGACCCTCATTATTTCTCTTATTCTATCAGCCAGCTGCTGCTGCTATAGAAAATATTCCCAAGCTACCTTAGATAAAAGTTCAGTAGCCTTTAGCAGGGTTAATAATCTAAAGAATCTCCACATTTGAGGTGCATTATTTTCCCTTTTAAATCAGTAAGCAGCTTTGTTACTGCACTGTAACGAGTCTTCATCTCCCTCTAATTAACTAGGAGTCATTAAAACACTGAGCATGTTCTGGCAAATGCAGCAAAGCAAACAAGCCTGGCCTGCAGATGAAGTACTTAGTAACCCTGAATGCTTTGGGCTGTGTAGAGAAAAAGAAAACCAAAGGAAGCATGAATGCTGTCAGTTTTTACCCAACTCTGAAGAGAGGCAAGGTTCACAATAAAAAAACATTTTCATATATCAAGAGAGTTCAAGCTGCTTATTCAGTGTTTCTTGAACAAAAATCAGTCCTTAGTATTGTATGCATTCAAGTTCTTCAAATATTTTTAAATGTGTATGAGGGACGAGAGATTTAGGCAGTCTTCTTAATCTATATAATATGTAAACCTATGTAGATATATATTCTTCAGCTTCTGGCTTTTAACCTCTAGGCAGTTAAAATGTTTCTCCAGTGGTGTTGGTAGGTGAGCAAGTACAGATTTAACATGTGCACACCTATAAACACCAGCTGTCTTTGGGACAAAAACCCCAAACCTGTACGCTCTATGGCAGATGTCTGTGTTGTACAGCTCCTTATCTTTGTC
The DNA here is from genome assembly GCF_001522545.3 of Parus major. Lineage (NCBI taxonomy): Eukaryota > Metazoa > Chordata > Aves > Passeriformes > Paridae > Parus > Parus major. Next base: position 56,237,240 of record NC_031770.1, on the reverse strand, counting down.
AGTCAGTGACAGGTTCCTGCAGGGGGTCACTTAGCCTTGTTTTCCTGAAAGCCATTATTTTCAGCCCTTAGCTAAAAACATGTGTCAGAGTTGGCTGTGTATTCAGACAGAGCTCTGCTTTTGGTACAACACGTTGTAATAACATTACTGTGTTCATATGTATTGCACCATATTACTGCCTTATCATAAGAACCACCAAAAAATGAATTTTTTACAAATCTTTAGCTTCCTGGCTTCCTGTAAGGTGGCAGTATGAAAGGACTAACCTCTGTTCTTTAATGGGTTTTCACATTCTTTGAGAAAGAAATTAACAGGATTGTCTGTCAGAACCTAGTCCTTTTCTTCCCATCTCATCCACTTGCTTTCCTATTGCTCAGTTGGTCAGCCTGAAAGCTCACGAGGAAGAGCTGATACCTCTCACTGCCCAACTTTCTTCTTGGGTTTTTACTTTTCCCTGTTTTTGCATGAAGGTACTTCACCTAGTGGAGCACACACTGAGCCCTGGACCTTTGTGGTAGTGCAAGATCCATATTTAAAACACAAGATTCGTGAAATTGTAGAAGAAGAAGAGGAAATCAACTACAAAAAAAGGATGGGAGACAGATGGGTTAATGACCTGAAAAGATTGAGGTATGAAAAGTTGATTACCTGAGGGGTGTGAAGAGAGACATTGTTTCAGTGTAGGAAAGTTTTCTATAATTTTCGATTCCTTCCCCCCTCTCATTTTAATATTTTTCTAAAATCCATTTTTGGAAACAAAAACTTATAAATATGCATAGAATTGTGCCTTGGTGGCTGGTTCATAAAATTGCTTCCAATAAAAGGGATTACATGCTCTCTATTTTGAAAGTTTTCCAAGCACTTGGCTCCATTATTATTTTTTCCTGTGTGACCTCTGTGGCTGAAACTCTTGTCCCAGATTTTTTTGTTGCTCGCCAAACAGTCAAGCTCCCAAAGTCACTGGAAGCTTTGCTACCTACTGAGGAAGTCCCCAAGGCCTGTCCCTATCCAAATGCTGAATTATGAAATATTCAGTTGTTCCAAATACCCTCCAAAGTCTGACTTGCTCAGCTTCATACAATGGGAAGATGTCTATTTAGTCTTGGCTTGTCAAATGGAGAATGTGCACAAAGCTTTGTAGGGTTGACTTGCCCTACTTGCTCAATAATGTTACCATTATTCAGGTGCCTAGGTGCTGTGCAAATTTTTGCCCTATGCAAACAACTAAATGCCAGAGGTTCTTATGTTTTGACTGAAAACAGTAGAAAGCACTCATTTTCTTGTCTAAATCCTGTATCATGATTTTAATCATGATTTTAAGGCCATTTAAGAAATTTGGTATCAAATGAATTGTAACAGGGATAAAGGAACAGAATAACAGTTTTTGCCATTGGAATATATTTAGGTTTAGACCTTCAAATAAAAAGTTTTGAACTTTTCTGACAGGAGTCTTCCCTGCAATGACAAAAAAATTGGCACTGCTGGTAACAGGCAAATCTGCAAAATTCCAGGAATTAAATAATCTCAAAGGCAAGTGCTCATGAGGCCAGTTCATAGATAAGAGGTCAAGAACTATCTCTTATTTGTATGCAATTCCACTCTTCAGAGTGAGCTCCTCAGCCAAATTTGTTAAAACTGAGAACTCTATTCAAGCTTTTTTTCCTTTCTGAAATGTTTCTATTTAAGCTGATAATACTTAATCCTTTGCAGTAAATGTTCTAAGGTTTAGTCTACTGCTATAATTGTCGGGTACCTTTAGTGCCCCTTTGCAGACAGTAAATGCAACTTACAGGAAAGTGAAAAGGTTGCAAAATAAATGTTTTAAACATGCTTTTGCAGAACCAATTGGATCAAAGAATACTTGGACACTGCTCCATATCTGATCCTCATTTTCAAGCAGGTATATGGGAGGCTTCCAAATGGCAAAAAGAAGACCCACTACTACAATGAAATCAGTGTTTCCATTGCCTGTGGAATCCTTCTTGCTGCACTGCAGGTACGCTGACAGAACCAACATACTGTGAGTCAATACATTAGTTTGGATTATGTACCAAGACTGTTCTGCCTGAGTGAGGGTGGAACCCAGTCTAGATTTTAACATTTTGAGTCTCCTGGATTACTCCAATTCCTGGCAACATATCTCAGTTTCGAGTTTTAAAGTTATTCTACACAGGTCTACGTCTGAGAAGGTGATTCATATCCTCAGTACTGGTCAACAGGAATTAAAATATAATGTACCTTCCAGAGTTGTCACTCTTCTCTCGGCACAGGCTTCAGCCCCTGTGGTTTCTGCCTTATGCTAACAGGGTTGACAGGCTCTTCAGACTACCCAAGCACGACTGTGTGGTGTCACACTGGCCCCTTCTTTTCAGTAATCCCTATAAAACAGCTTGACACCAAACCGCTTTTAGTATACAATGCTGGAAAAAAAATAAATCAGGGACATATTCCACAGAACAGGCTGTACTATTTCAGTCAGTCTTTTTGAGGCATTTCTGAAAGTGAACTGATCTCTAAAGCTCAGCATGTTTGACACCAGCCAGTTAGATTTTCTCAGTGGTTTCTCAGTGCTCAGTTCTGCTTCTTGTATCTGATGTACTCACACAAGTGTTAAATAGAGAAGCTATTCTGATAGTTAACCTGGCCTGCCAGCAAGATAACAGCAAGGTGCCTCCTCTTATATTAGGCCAATTTCCTACCAGGCACTGCCATTTCTCCTCCATTCTGTTTTGAATGACACTTTCTTTCACGCATTGCTGCTCCTCAGGCACCATTCAGCAGCATCACTATTAGCTCTTCTCCTCTTGAGAAGATCGTAGAGATTACTTAATGAGACAGGTGCATTTCCTGGGCACCTGTCCCTGCCTGACTTGTATGTCAAAGCCTCCCAAAATGCTTGCATTGTGTAGACAGAGAGACTGAAATCCACATGTGCAGCTCTCAGGAAGTGACTCAGCTGTGTGGTCATACCTTGAATGATGTCAGCTCTTTATTGTTTGCCCAGACTATTTAGAGTTTTTGTGAGATTTTGAATGAGAGGAAGAGTGATACACAGACTTATTTTGGGATTCTGATGTAATCCATAACAATGACCACTGTGAGAGATGCCAACAGACTCCTGTGAGAATTTCTGAGGCAGAGGCTGTACCCATGAGGTACAGCTCTTGAGGAGGAGCTCAAGTGTTCCCAAGGCTGTAAGGCATCTTCCTGCCAGCCATATGGAGGCAAGAACTGAAACAGTTCACTGTATGAGCCAGATTGTAGAATTATGGAATAGTTTGGTTTGGAATGGATGTTTCAAGGTCATCTAGTCAAACCATCAGCACTATGGGATGACATTCCAATCATATCCCCACAACTGCCTCTCGGCTTCCCTGTGGCCATGGATTCCCCATCACACTGAGCACAGCAGGCAGGCTCTGGCTCTACAACACACAGACATGGCAGGCAGACTGTGCTGTTGCTGTGGTGGAGAAATGTAATGCTCTTCTTTGTAAGCAGGGCAGGCATCTTTATGGTGCCATTGTGGCTGTCAGTAACTCAGGTGTTCTAAAGCCTGCAGTCAGTCTAATGAAGCAGCATTTCTGGACTAGTTGACAGAAGGATGTGCACAGGTGTGGTGGGAACAGCTGCTACAAATGAAGAGCACAGACCTCTGTCTCACTGTCGCTGTCTGTCTTGCTGCAGAACGCGGGTCTGTACACAGTGACCTCCACACCCCTGAACTGCGGCCCCCAGCTCCGGGTGCTGCTCCAGCGCCCAGCGAACGAGAAGCTCCTGTTGCTGCTCCCCGTTGGCTATCCCAAGAAAGACGCCACTGTGCCTGCACTGACCCGGAAGCCACTGGAAGATATCATGGTGGTGGTGTAAGCCCAGTGCCAGGAGGAAGGAGAGCATCCCTGCTGACAGCTGAAGTTGTCGCTGCTGTTTCTGTGCATCGTCCCCGCTGTGTCGCTGTTGCTCTGGCTGTTTACACCACTATTTCTTTTAGTGCTAGTAATCTACTAACAGCAGTGAGCAGCCAAGCACTGTGCCTTGGACAGCTGCTGATACCTATCTGACCAGGGCATTGTTCCAGGGCGTATGCACAATGGCATTTAAGTGACTTGATTTTTCTCATGCATTGTGGGGACGAATTTCTTCTTTAACTGAAATATATGTTTTCTTTATACTTTTGTGATTGCCATTACACAGTTATTTTAACTTAAGATTTTTAATGAAGGTTGTATTAAAAGATACAAAGAAGTCAAAGTGAGCTGTCCTATCTTGGTCAGTGTGTGCTATTTAAATGCCCCTTCCCTTTTATTGTGTTCAGCTGTGTGTAGAAAGATGCTATTTTCCTCCTATTCGGTAGGATTTCTCTGCTTGATTGATCTCAAAAACTTTCTCTACACCAGGCTTTCTTACACTATTGTGGCTAGGAGCATCCTAGTTTGGGGGAAATTTAGTAGGAACAAGACACACAAGTAATTTGCTTGTTACCATTTATTTGTACATGTTACAGGCACAGTTAGATCATGTGGTAGCTATCAATCGTGCCCCCGGTTCTTTGATGCTTCCACTGGAAGCAGAGCAGAGGAAACTACTATTCTGGTTATCCTGTTCATACAGGATATTTACACACTGAAACTGCTTTGGAGCCCCTGACACTTGAGAGGCGCTTTCAGGGCTCCACTCAGGGATTTGGAAGGGTGAGCTCTGCCGATGTCTGGGCTGGCAGAGCCCCCTCGTGGGGCCGCGGGTCCCGCCGGCTCCGCCAGCGGCGAGAGCCAAACTCTGAAAGAGACGCGTCCTTCCTGCAGGGCTCCCTGTTCTGGGAAACCTTCCCCACCCTGATCTCTGCTGCAACGTCAGGCAAACCCACGGAAAGGGACCTGGGGGTCCTGGTCCATGACAAGTTGAACACGAGCCAGCAGTGCCCTGGCAGCCAGGAGGGCCAACCCTGTCCTGGGGGGCATCAGGCACAGCATCAGAGCCAGGCAAGGGAGGGGATTGTCCTGCTCTGCTCTGAGCTGGGGCAGCCTCACCTCCAGTGCTGGGGCAGTTCTGGGTATCACAATATAAGACATAAAGTTGTTTGAGACCGCCCAAAGGAGGAGCAATGAAGATGTGAAAGGTCTTGAGGAGAAGCTGTATGAGGAGCAGCTGAGGTCACTTGGTCTGTTCAGCCTGGAGAAGAGGAGACTGAGAGGAGACCTCACTGCAGTTACAACTGGGGGGAAGAGAAGGGGCAGATGTCTGTGGTGCCCAGTGGCAGGACCCAATGTAATGGCCTGCAGCTGTGTCAGGGGAGGTTTAGGTTGGTGTTAGAAAAAGGTTCTCCACCCACAGAGTGTGGCTGAGCACTGGAACGGGCTTCCCAGGGAGGTGGGGACAGCACCAAGCCCATCTGAGTTCAAGAAGCATTTGGGCAATGCATTCAGTCACCTGATGTGACTCTTGGGGTCAGTGCTGTGCATGGCCAGAAGCTGGACTTGATGATCCTTGGGGGTCCCTTCCAACTCAGGATATTCTGTGATTCTGGGTTAAGTCACTCCTCCTTATCTGAAGTCTAACCTGGTCTAATGGAAGGCTTAGCAGGGGGATTGAAACTCCTTGATCTTTAAGGTTCCTTCCAATCCAAACCAAACCACTCTATGATTCTACAAGTCAAATCCCATTTACCATCACTTGTCAGCAAAGCAAGTGGAGGGGATAACATTTTGCAGAGGTACAAATTTTGGCCTCATAAATGCCTCTGTCAGCCAGTGGGAGAACTATTTTCCTCTTTGACAGAGCATTTTGCTGGTATTTAGCAGATATGACGATGTCCTCATCTGTTGTACTAGCCTGTTTCATGTTCTCAGTGGTAGAGCTATGGCAGCACTAGTCTGAGGTCAGCTCTTGTAACTACAGTCAAATAAAATCTAAAAAATAAAAAAAAAGAGAAAAAAGGTAGTCCTGGGTCTACACACTTTCAAGGTCTAAATTCTAGTAAGGGAGATAAGAATGGACTGAACCAAGAAGCCAAGGCTGATCAGCTGCAGGTGCCCAGTTATCAGGAACACACATTAAAGACTTTTCCTTCTGTGCAGGTGCTGGTCTGCCCCATCATATCCCTTCACAAGCAGTTTGTACCTGCTCATACTATTATGTTTGAATTCAGAGTGCATCAACAGAGGGAAGACTGAATCCCTGTCATGTTGATATCTTTCCTACAGAAATAAACTCTCAGCTACAGAAATAAATTGCTTCTGCCTGGTCTCAGTCTGAAAAATAGATGACACTCAGAGAAACTTTACTAAATTAATTCAGTTTCAAACAGCAGGAGCTTGCACATGTAAGGCTATTTCTAGTGTGGTTTCATAACTGAAAAAACAAAGAACTAAAGCAGTTTAAAAATACACAAAAACATGTCACAGTAACAGGCATTTGTATAAACCAATATACCTCTTCAGGCCAAAGAAGATTAATAGTTGGTTCTTTTCTCTAGTTGTTTATTCTGGATGCTAAGATACGCAAAAACTTAAGCCCTCACACTTACTAGATGGAAAAGATTCTATCCAAAAAGTGTTTCTGGAATAATGAAATGTAAATAAAATAAGCTGGTTTTTTTTTCTTCTTCTTCTTTTTCTCCTCTCTTAAAAATGCTTATTCAAATGGAAATACTGCAGTAGTATTGCTACTGCTGATATTACTGCAGAGTCTCTTGAAAATCATGCTAGTAGTACTCCTGTTGTAGCAAGCCTACATGGAACTGCCACTGTTCTCTGGTAAGTGCACTCTCTTTACTTAAAACACAATTAAAAAATAATAGATTTTGCCTTTCCATGCATCACACTGTTGAATAAAACAAAGGTTAGCATTTAAATTGTTTTCCATGTAACTAGGGATACCTGGTTGGCATTTGTTCAATTTCAAGGTAAAAAATGTTTTTTCTGCTATCTAAATGGACTTTCCCATGTTTTCACTAGTGTCCATTGCCTGTTGGCCTGGTGCCACCCATCTCCAAGAGAAGTCTGTCTTCATCTTCCCTATATCTTTCCATCAGCTGCAGACAGGAACTGTCTCTCTCCATTTCTGGAATCTTTCTTCTTTGAACTGTGGACAAATTTGTGTGTATTCAAGGACTCTCACTGTCTGAAATTTGCCAGAAATCAGATGCAATAATATGGTGGGTTGCATTTTTCTCTTGAAATCAGGTGCAACACAGTGGGTTGCATGACAATCCAGATAATTAAAGAAGTATCACATTGGTTGGAACCCTGGCCGACTGCCCATCTTCTCCCACTGCATGGCTGACTGACCTGGCATTGGTTTCAGTCTGCCCTTGAACACGGAGCTGAAGACACCACAGCTGGTGTTCATTAGAAATCCAGCTGGCCATGCCATGAGGCAGGGAAGCATTACTTCTGGAGCAGCACCACCTTACCTGCTCCACAGTCTTCCTTTTAAGGTAGGTGAGCCAGAACCCAAATGATACTGCTAGAAAGTAATTTTTTATTTTGTTTTTTTTTAATCTTAGTGATTTAGAGTGCAAGGTCTGAGGACTCTGTTACGCTGGTCCTTGTGCCCATCTCCTCCATAGCTATGTGATCAAGTTCAAGATTCCCACAAGTTAGCTGGGCTGTAGTAAGCATCTAAGTGCTCTCTGCTTGATGGGAATAGCAAGTTGCCAGTATTTAGCTTTGCAAGTAGTTTAAGGCTAAGTGCTATTACCTTGAATTTGACAGAAATAACAGTTCCCAGGCACAGTTACTGGGTCTGAGCTGGTCCACAGCAATGAAACAGGCTATAATTTACGAGCTGTGTGTTTGAGCATTTCTTACTATAGAAATTCACACCTGCACAATAAAAGTCAAGCAACTTCTGGGTGTGAGGAAGTATCAACTTGGTGCTGTGAACCCCAGATAAACAAAAGCACACAGTCCCCGGTTTTGCTCTGACTAAGCTGCAGCACTTCAATGACATTTAAGCAAGTAGATGTGCAGTTAGCATCTGATTGATTTATTTCTTTAATTACAACATAGATCTCATGTGCCCATGAAAAATCAATCTTGAGAAATAATCTAGCTTGCACTCCAATGCAGGATTAGCTATACTTGAATGCCAGGTACTGACAAAACATGAATCCATAGCACTAATAAACTGCTCCCAGCAAAAGACTTGAAAGAAATTAAAATGCAAATGCTAATTCTGCCAGCACATGCAAGTCCTAAGAAGTTTTTTACCAGAAGGGCTCAGTTTCAGCATCATGTTGTGTCACTGATAAGACCTCCATGGAGATCATTAGGAAGAGGTTGGGCTGTTGTATTGTTTTTGAAGATCTCCACCCACCTGAGCTTAGTCAAAGTAGAACAGACATTGTGCTCTTGACTTAGAACTCTCAAGGAATTTAATTATTTTTTTGGCTAACATTACCTATATCAGGCATCTACAAGAGCCAAGCCTTTTCCCATATAGATAGAACTGTGCTGTGCTTGTGGAGTGTAATGAGATCACTTAATCACATGAGAGCTGGGAAACAGCTCCATTCAAATTTAAGATGGAAGAGAGTCATTGAAGCTTGAATCAGTGCAGCAGCAAGTTACCAGTTAAATATCACATCCTGTTCCAGGTTGTATATGTGCATTAACTTAGCTACAGGACTGGAACTGAGTTGAACTTGTTCTGATAGAAACAAAGGCATTCCAAGACCCTGGTAACACAGTGTAAGACCTGGGAAAACAGTGCTGATCAGCAAGATGGGTAATGACCCCAAGGCATCAGTTACCAAGTTTTTTGAGACATAGATTTGAGAGATGAGATGTTTGAAGAACTTTTAAGAGAACTCTTGTAGTTTTTTATGAGGACCTGCCCTATGCCTGAGGGTAAGTTCTTGTCTATTACTTGGGGATAGCATCTGGTAACTGAGATCACAAGTGACTCAGCTTGAAAGGGTGAGACCAGTGTCCAACAGTTTTGCCCTACAATGTGACAGCATTGGTGAAGTTAACCTGAGGAGCACCTCTTGCAAATACCAAGTTCAAAGTGTGAATACTGAGAGTCAGATAGACAAAAGCACAGCTGTGGAGACCCACAACAGTCACAGATATGCTTCAAAGAGGATCTGCTTTAACAGGCTGCCTTTTTTTTTCAGTTGTATATGCCGTAGAGACATGGGTCTGTAGATTATGCACTGGATTTTAACGAAGCTTTGTGCCATTGTTTTTGTAGTGCAAATGGCCCAAATGTCAGAAGGCTTTTAACATCTTCAAACTATTCTTTTAGCTCACTCATAAGATAGCAATTATTCATTTATCTTGTAGAAGGCTGTCACAGCCAATTCTCTGTGGGACTAATGCCAAGGTACCACTCTTGGGTAAAGAGAAGTATGTCCCCTAGTAGCTTGTTGTGAGAGATATCTTTATGCAAGTCGCATTACCAAGTGGAAGGGTTAACAACAACCTGCTGGTTTTGCCTTCCTGGGGCAAAGAAATAAGAGATGGGAAAAAAGTCATCCCATTTTCCGTGTAAAGATCTTGGTTTGCGTTCAGTACTAGCGTACCAGTAAACTTGTTCTTTGTGGTTTATGAATGAAGAAAAAAGAAACAGAGCAAGACAAACCACAAGTACCAGGCAATGCTAAGTGTCCACACAAAGGGGTCAAAGAGCTGAGGAGGAAAAGAGCTTTCCCACACTGGCCATTCTGTTTGTTCCTGCTTGTGAACTGGTATGCATTAAATTTAGATCTGACTAAATTTAAGGAGACTAAGTGACCCTTGAAAAATCTTTGTCACTCTTGAAATTATGTGTTAAAAGCTACTAATGAGTGATGACTTAGCTGCTGTCAAGCAGGACAGTTGTGGCACCACATCTCTTTGGCACATGGTCTTTTATTTCTCAGGGTACTTTTTAAACTTAATACAATACAGCACGTTATTCTTTAATATTGGTTTCCATTTCCCCTTTTGCTGGAAAATGGAGATGAGGCACATAGTGGGAGAAGAATAATTTTAAATTCAGTGAAATATAACTATTGGTCAAAGCAAAAAGGTGGTGTAATCAAGAAAAAAAGTGATGGACATTACATGTAGCTTTATAAATTTAAACGTTAAATAATCAAATGTTAAGTGCAAAATAGTATGAAGTAAGAACATCCTCAACTTTAAACTAGGGTGAATTATCAATTAACTTTAGTAGTAGCTGATTCTGCAAAATGAAGAAAAACTTCAAAATGAATATTTGATATATTTTTAAATAAGTTATCTATTTAGAACAAGCCACTGAAAATACTGACTCATTTTGATTAACTTTCAAGAAGCATGAAAAGAATTGTGAATATTTTCTTTCACTGCTTTAGAGACCAAAGCAGAATATGCAAGTATAATCACTTAAAAGAGATTTATGATCTGTGTCATGCTGAACTGTATTTCAGACTGCTCTTGAAATGAGAAATTGTATTTCCAAACTGTTTGTTAGCCAGGATGTCAAGGCAACAACTGATCATCCCTATGTAGGATTCTAGATTATGTTTCAGTAGGGGTAAGTTATGCATTGAATAGGGGCATGGTGGCTCATTTCAGTGGCTCAGTGAGATCTAAAAGACAAACATGATGCACAAACCTTAAATACATTGCGCCTCAAATGTCTCTTTTTGCTACAACAGCACCACAAATCAGAGTTGGTCAATGGATGATACCTGACAGGGAGATTTCTTATTGTGACCACTAACTCTGGCTGTGCAGGTACACATGAGTGTCTAAGAGGTGTATGTATACATATAAAGCATATAGATAAGGACTGTGGCACAGCAGAGCTGTTCTTGCCTCATGTGATACAGATTGGTGCTTCCTTACTGGCTGCAGTTTTTCCACTTTCCCAGGGGAAAAAAATCTTAGGCAAACACCAAACATTGCTGGTTTTAGAAGAAACAGAATTAAATCTTGGAAAAAAACACTAAGATCAGAAGGATTCCTAAAAAGTGTGTTGGTTCTTAGGAGAAGATAGGAATGTTTTATACAGGGTAACCTCTACGTACTGTTTCTCCCTGATACCTGGTACAATTTGAGTGCATTCATGATGAAGGAACAGGAGCAAAATAATATCTGCTTCTTGTTTATCTATTTTCTTATGGTTTTGACCTCAATTTCTTTTCTGTCCTTCATTTCACATCTGCCACCTCACAGTATATTTTTGCTATAGGTACTTTTTGGGCTTTGAGCATGGTGCTCCTATTCTTTAATAGAACAATCAGGAGTACTATGTAAAGTGTGTTGAGCTGGCAGAACGGTCAGAAAAACAGCTGGCACAGGTCAATAGCAAGATCTCTGTCTTTCTGTGCTTATTTTTAGTGTGATTTTTTTTTTATCTATGTGGCTATAGTACCTGAACTCCATTACATATGTAGAAAAAAGTATTTCTGACTCCAAAGTTTGTCTTCCTTTTAGCTGGATTTGTTGCACTACCTGTTTATAATCAGATGACAAAACACAAGTATGAATGAGATAATAAACAAGGGTTAGAGCAAACTCCTGTCTACTGTTTTCTGTTTTAACTGCCAGGAGAAATCTGGCAGGCACCTTCTTTTCTGCAAATCGAAGTGAATAAACACTCCCATTGTGTTTATTATGAAAGTGAATATTACCTTCCCATTTAATTTAGTAAATTGTTGATGAACAAATTGCAAAGTTCAAGAGTGTAATTATTTGGGATTACTAGAGAATTTCTTTAGCCTGTAATTGATATTCTGTGGATCATTTGATTAACAGCTGAAACCAGTTTGTAATTGATGCTGTAATTAGCCAGCACAGTGCTCACTCCATACGAGACTGCAGTGTTATAAATTTGGGTAGACCCAGAATACACAGCAATGTAACTTGACTGCTAATTAACTTACACTGGACAAATATCTTGTAGGAGACTACACTTTCAATGCAGGAATTGAATATGGAAGATTTGCAACCAGGCCTGAATCAAAAATTGCCACAGAATTCACTTACCTTTAATTCTGTGCAGATGTCAGCTCTCTGTGGATTCCCACTTTGTGGTTTTTGCATCTCAGTGGCGGTTCAGGGCAGAATGGTCTAAATGTGACTGATTTCTGAAAATCTGCATGGAGAGTAGCCATGGATAATGATGGATCCTCTGCACAAACATTTATGTTTTACTATCTGTGGAGTGTTCCCTCAGAGAACGAGATTCCCTCTTGACTGGAGGATCTGTACTTTCACCTGCACAATCGTGCAACAGACCTGTATTGTGAGAGGAACATGTTTCCTTTCTGTCCCTTGGATCCAGGAGAGCAGAGTTCTTCTGTGGGCAGCTAAATGGGAAAATACTATTTTCTGCATGGATTATTCAGCCTCAACTGATGTAATGAGATAAAGTGTTGCCTGCAGGCCAGTATCCCTGCAGAGAACTAAAATACCTTTTGTAAGAAAAGAGAAAATTATGTTTTAAATAATCTTTCTTTTTTTTCAATTTGCTTATGAACTGCGTAACTAACCTGGCACTCTTGTTCTGCTCTCTAAGGTCTGGATACATAAATGTAATTATATTGTTTAGTTTCTCAGAGAAAGTCTATTCATATGGAAGGAGCTTTCCCCTAACCTTTTGGAGATACAATTTTTCTTTATCCCAGCTGCTCCTAATTGTCAGGAAAAGCGCAGGAAGTGCTCTGGTACGTTTGCTACCATTACCTTTGTACCACTAGATGGCAATAGAACATCATTTAGGAAGAGGATGTTTGCCAGGAAATAAGTTTGATTCCTTAAGTCCTCTCACTCCAGTTACCTTTAACCACACTCTGTTACCCAAATCACAGATCTAGGAAAACGCATCCGAGAGATAAAAGCTGGAGTTTTATCTGTGATTAAAAAAGGACCGCACACAAAGACTGAATTTGTCGTGCACTTCAATAGCTTAAGAGCTGATTGTAAATGCAAAGGGTGAAACTCCATCCAAGCTCTGACAGGCTTGTATAGGTGGGGTTTTTCTTTGCTGCAGAAGGGACCCAGTTTTATCTAGTTACCTTTTCACATATTGCCATATGCTCTGCAGAGATACAGATGCAAAGTTTCTCATTAGTCGTTCAGCAGATTGTCAAGTTCACAGGTGTCTTCAAATAAGAATATGGTCATTAATTTTCAGCCATTTCCTTTCATTGATTTAATTCCCCATCTCTTTCCCTTCCTCCCCTGTTGGTTTTCATATTGTTCTCCAGACCTCTGCAATCCTGGCTGGCCAGCAACTAAGGCATGACACACAGACAGTCCCTTGAGAAGCAGATCCAGCTCCAGTCTGCTCAAAGGCTCTTTCTTCCTCATGAGAAACACAAGGCATGGCTGTTCTTTGATGAGAGAGTGTAGACTTTTTTAGTTTCTGCTGTTTTTCTGAGAGAAAAAGGAGATCGTTCCTTTTTTTTTCCCCTTCAGATACGGATGGATAAATCATGAGGGAATTATGTAACATAAAAATGAGAAAGTTGTGGAGAAAAAGCTTTCCCTCCCTCTTCTCCCATCTTATCTCTGAAATAAATCTTCATTTAATCTCTATTTAAAGGATTTTGGAACAAGCTGTGTATGAAAACTAGAACTCCCTCTATTTCCATGAATGGTGGGAAAACTAAGCCTGGGATTTTAGATAACTTATGAAGAAAGCACAAGTCACCTTTTAACATGAAGTGTAGTGACCTTAGAAACCTAATGGGAGCAGAGGAGGGCAAAAAGATCAGGGAGTGGAACACAGGTTTGAAGGTATGTCTGTAAGGCTGTGTCCAGGCTAGATCTGTTGTGTTACAACAAAAATTGTGTCCTGGAGGAAGGTAGGCTTGGATTTGCCTGCAGGTGTGGAGGAATTTCTTGGTTGCCTGAGCAATTAGTCAGTCAGATGCCAACATCAAGTGAAGGAACATTCTCCCTATGGAATACTCAGTCTGGTAGCTAACATACAAGACTGGAACTCCTGTCCATGTAACACTGGATAAATCACTTCCCATATTTTCTCTGTCAGTGCATGAATGGTGGGATTTGTGTTGATAAGCTACAAAGGAAATGAAGGGGGAAAATTACTAGAGCAGCCCCTGATAATCTTGGTGTGATAATCTCAAATTTGCTGCTTACATCAGTTTTCCAGATTTCATATTCAGCTTATCTGTGACTAAACCTTATCTGTACTTGATCATTAATCACGAATGTATTCTTCCTGTAATAGCTGTGGTTGCTGAAAGAGTACCAGGAAAGTAGGAGACCAAGAAAGGATAGATAAACACTGCAGAAATATTTTAACACTGGACAGGCTGGCAGCAATGAGCTCTGTGCACTCAAGGGAAAAAACCTGATTTTATGCTTGAACTTAAAATTCATCTTGGATGCTGCTTTCAGCATTTCAGTTACTTCTGAGGAGAATGTAAACACTTCAAGGTGTCTACTTGAATATAGAAAGTGTTCACAGGCAGGGGGTTCTGTCTATATTCTGTGCTCCTGTACTCACAAAGAAGAAAATTTCTTGCAAAGGCAAGGCATTAGATGGAATATAGAGTGTTGGGATTTTTTTTTAAGATAGATTCATACAAGTTTAATGAAAGCCTCCTTACTATGTTGTTTGTATAATTGTTATATAGGTATGACTGAAAATTCTCCAATTAATGTGATTGTTTTGTGTTTCCTTGCTGTGTAACCTAATGTACACCGCTTTGCATTTTGCTTTTTCACTAGAGGCAATACAGAGCAGCTGATGGAGAAACTGCCTTTGACAAAATACCTTTACTTTTTACCTTGAAAGAGTTGCTAAAGGGAAAAATTGAAGCAGAAGGAGTGCTGAGAACTAAACAAGGAGAAGGTCTAAAGAATTCATGGCATATGTGGTAGAGAGTGGTTACTGTTTTGCAAAACTGCGTTACATGAGAGACAATTCCACAGCAATTTTACCACCTATTCTTTGGACTTTTCATAAATCACAGCAACAGGAAATTATTAGCTGTACATGCCCTGGGCAGCCTCCCTGCATGCATCCCCTGCATACTGACTGCACCTGGAGCTGAGGAGCAAGCCTGCCTTGGGTAGTGTGGTTGTGCCTGATGTGGTTAAAATGAAGGAGCAGAAATCATAGCGATGCTAAGGACTGCAGGGCTGTCCACCACCTCACCCAGACTAGCCCGTGGCTCTTGCTGAGCTTGCATGTGGTGGGTATTGGGCATCTATCAAAGCCTGTGGTGGTGCAAGGCAGAAGGAACAAGTTCTCCCACGTGAAGAAAGAAAAGTGTGTGGCTGAAGGAGGAAATAAAGCACTGATCCCAAAGTCTTTAAAGATAAACTCCTATGCAAGACTGAAGCGTTGATTATTTTCAGTGGGGGAGAGCCTAAGGGGAGGGCTTGTCAAAGAGATTAAACCATTGTAAGGAGCAGAGCAGGATTCTCCTGCAGAACTTTCCATCACACCTGCATCCTGATGTGAAATAAAAAGCATATGCATGGAGGGGGGAGGGGGGAGGAATGTGGAGGAGGGAAAAGCTGCACTTGGAACAGCTGAAGTGGTGGCAGTTTGTGATGGAATCATTATTTCCTGTCACCGCTTTTACCCTATTAGCTTCTCTTATGCTGATTTCTTTCTGTTAATCCCCTGGATAGCCTCTCAGGGTTGTTTATCATCCTGGGGCAAAATGGTTCCAGCCTGCTCTCACCACTCTTTTTTCCTGCACACAGCGTTGCTGATGTGTCTAAGTATTCAGAAGAGCCTGAAGACAGAGTGGGAGGATATTTTCTCATGCTTGTAATCTTTCTGGGCCCATGACTTTTGCTCAGCACCATTCTGGTTCCCCCTGCTTCTCCCAGATACCCAGGCTGTGAGGAGCAGTGCTGTCATGCTGCAGCAAACAAGGTTCTGCACAGCTGCTGGACATTCATCCATGCTGGGCCAGGTGCTGTCTAACCTTCCCTTTGGAAACGTGTTTGAGCACTCTTCAGAGCAGTCTGGTCACGGTGGGATGGCTTGGGTGTCCTGGACAGGGTGAGATATCATTCAATGTTGCCCTTTGCCAGCTAGATTTTTACTAATTTCCTGGTTCTGCTCCATGACTACTTATCCCCCAGACCGAAGGAGAAAAAGGCTGGGAGAGTGTGTTCGCCCCAGAGAGAGGAGGTATTTGGAAGAACAGTGGGAGATTCAGCCAAGTGTTGTGATAACAGAAACAGAAGCAAACTGGCTTTTTTATTATTATTATTATTATTTCTCTACAGATCTTCTGCCTTAGGGTCTTGGAATCTAGAAGAAGAGGCTTGTACATAAAACAGCACTATATATTTCCTAATAACTAAACTTTGGAGGAGAGGAATAAAAGAAATATACAAGCAGATATTCTGTGTACAGACCTGTTCTGCTTAGAAGCCTATCAACCAAAAAGTGGAATCTACTGGGACTCCCAGCTTTGAGTGGAGAGAAGGTGGAACTGAAGGCTATCTGCTCACTTAATAGTCTTTCTGAATACTTCAAGAAATGTGCCTCTAAATCTAGTCAGAAGATCCCTCCTCTGCAGTTTTAACTTTGTGCATAGCAGGTTAATCTGACTTTAGGAAGCTCTTTTACCATCACAAGAAAACATTTTTAAGCCTTGTCCTGGAGTATTTCCTCACCCTACTTTATAACCTGAAAAGAGGGATGAGACCCCCTCCATAAACTCTGAAGGGTCCGGTGATCCTAGGTGTGATAAACCCCTCCAGAAATGGTAGGTAAATGGCTGAGCTGTATGAAACTGAACTGCGTTCTTCCCTGTCCAACATAGGCAGCTTCTTTTTCAATTTAATTCCATGTTTTTATACAGTAAATTGCTTTCCAATAATCAAGCAAGCATTTAAAAGATTATGTATACAATTTCAGGCATCTTCAAATCCATCACAGATGTCCTTGGGGTTTTGTATGCTCAAGGGAAAGCTTTAGCTTTTAAAGATGGAAGAAACAGGAAGAGGATGAGAGATGAAAGGGGAGAGGCTAGTTGCTTTCAGAAATATGGGAATTATCAGACTGAGCCAGACTTAGACTGTGTGGTCTGGCTTGGATACATCAAGTGTAGAAGGGGACTCCAATTATCACTCAGCACACACTGGTGATGTCTTCTCACTCAGTCATGTAAGCTTCTGGTGTCTGTATAGCTGAACCATCCTCCTTTGGAGCTGGGATCCCTGCAAGTAGAACTAGAACTTAATTACTCTGTTCCCCCTGGGAAGGGATCCACACTCTGACGTCTGATATCAGTCTGAGCTAAGGGAGGAGCAGGGAAAGAGGAGCTGTTGCCTTACTGTGGAACAGCTGCATTTTGGGCTCAGTGCCAAAAGTGGGGGAGGGAAAACTTCTGGAGGCCTGAAGAGATAGAGAAAGGCAAATCCCTCCAGGTCTTAGGCTTCAAGAGAGCAACGCCGTGTGTGGGCAGGAGCTGGGACGCTGTGTGGGAAAGATTTGCAGTTTCAGTAGGAGTTCCCTCCCAGGACTTCATGCAAACCAAGTCCCCTGAATCCCAGGCTTTATCACAGATCTAGGCTAGTTCTCTGGGATGGGCTGCAGAGCTACAGCCTCCACCCCTTTCCACCCACTGGCACAAGATACTGCTAACCTCTGCATTTAAAGATGCACTGCTTTGGCACAGAGGGTCTCAGAGCTGGAGCCAGCAGTGTGGCCATCTGAACCCCTCCTCAGTAACATGAAGCAGCACATGGGAAGCTTATGCTCAGGGCACAGATCTTGGCAAGTCTGTGTAATGTAGCTGCCACAGCTCTCAACCTTGCATGCTTTATGCTCTGTTGGATGCAAGACAAGAGCATTCCAGCAGGGCAGGCAAATTTAGGGTTCAGTAATACTGGCAGCTGGCTGCTTGCTATGAAGTGAGAGAACAAAGACCATGTATTGTTTTTATTTTAGGGTATTTGAGATCAGAAAAGCACTTTGCAACACTGCATACATGCCTGGGCTTCCAGTGACTTCATTTAGAAGTGTCCAGTCACACCTGGAGGGAGCTATAAAGCGTGAGTTGGGATGACAACATTTTTTGTAAACAATGGGATTTCCTGGGATTATGTTTGAATGGTTGGCTCTCTTGGAGGGGGAGAACATATTAGGTCTCTGACAAAGTGATGAGATGACTTTCTGTGTTAAGTAATTTATAAGGCCACTGGTTACCATTGAGTCAAAAACCTGCTTCAAATTGAATGGGTTAAGGTTATCCACATGGTACTGTTGAATTAATTCAAATCCCATGGGATAAAATTACATTAAAAGCTTTAGTCAGTTTAAACCATGTCTCTGCCATTTTTATTTTTAATAAGCATAAAAATACTCTGTAGTGAAACCAGGTAACTGTGTGTTACTTGCAGGAATGTGTCATAGGATTATGTTGTGACCAATCTAAGCGTTTTTTCAATGCCTCACAGGTTTCTGGTATATTCTCCATAAAACTTTTTTTCATTTTTTTCATTTAAAATTTATCCTGACTGTCTGATCAGGACAGTATAAATACATTTTAATGAACCCTATGATGAATGCGAAGCTCACAAACAATTCAATTTTCATTAATCTCATTGTTAGAGGAATATATTTTTTATATTTATAAGCCACATCAGAAAATTTTGGGGTACAAGACATCACCTTTGCTATCTGAGCTGTATCTTTTATGGCATGGAATGGTAGAGATAAAAATCTTCTTTTCCAATATAGTGGAAGGAATTATATTGCGGTTAAGGCTGGTATTGTCAGGAGATAACATTTGCTTGAAAATGGAGGTGTATTGTTCTAGCACAATATACTGTAATTTAAATCATTCACAATGCAATTTCTTCTGTGGTTCCAGTCTGTAAACTAAAAAACAGAAACTGACATTTTAACTGGTACATTCAGTTTCAAAGCATTGAATGCTACACATACTGTAAGCAAGAATTCTAATTTTCTTGCTTCGTGTAATTTTCATAAGTAGTGGTGCCACACCACCCCTTTTCTTCTCCATCTGAATGATTTCTCTAACTTTTTTCCTTCATCACTCTGGAAACATACGGTAATATCACTCTGGAAAAATACTGTAGTATTATCATGTTTGATATATCTGTCTCAGTCTACCTGGTTTCACTGTGCCAGGAAGACGAATGAGTTAGAGTTTGTCTTCTGAGACAGAAGCTGCCTGAGGGAACTTTAAGCTCATTGCTTTGCTCTGTACCTAGATGTTCACTGAAGGGTACTTTTCTTCCCTGAAAGCATCTTGTTTAGTTGCACCAAATTAATCTTTGTCAGTTTTGCCTTAAGGGGTTATGCCCTTCCTCACTGCAAGTTTAAACTTGAGTGTGGGGACATGATAGCAGAGTTCTATGAATCTGAGCATACCTGGAATGTGCAGGAGGCCTCTGGGCTTTCAGTCAGCAGAGGACATGCTCCTCAGGATGCAGAGGAGCTGGCCAGAATCCCTGCTTTTACTATTGCTTGGGAACTCACTGCAGAGAAAGACCCTGTCTGTCTCCCTTCAGGTGAGATTACTGCCACTCAGTCCTGCCTTCCTGATATGGGACCATGGAGGCCAAATTCTCTTTCAGCTTATGCAAATCATTAGTCTGTTTGTTTGCTTCTCTGTGTAGGTTTTTCTTTCAGCTCCATCTGCTGTTCTTCTACCTCTTCCACTATCTTCCCCAATGTGTCATCCGTTCTTAGTGCCACCCGATTTGGACCTGGTGATTCATGTATATGCTTCCCTGCTGAGTAACCAGCACAAGGCAGGAAAGTCTACCTGATGACTAGTGATTGCTTCTTTCCTATTTTTCCTTTTCCAAAGTAGATTAAAGTCCAGCTTTTAATGGAGAGAAGGGAGAAGAGTTATGCAGTGCCACCAAATTGAATGCTACCTTTGCTCAGCTGTTCTGCAGGTTTTAAACAGTGTTAGAAAATAATATGAGACAGGAAACCTATCATGTTTAGACCATATCTAGAGGTTTTTCTTTAGATCTGAGTATCACTATTATAGTCCACATTAACAAACTCCATGATAACTTGCTCTGCTTGTTTTTTAAACCAAGGTTTAGCAGTGTTTTGTTTGTTTCCTGTGTTGACATTTGAGAGATTTCCACATGTGGCTGCACCATCTGAAAAAGCCAAGGCTAAAATGGACCTCATGTCACAAAGTCTGTTCTGCTCAGTGCATGGTACAATGGATTTTCTTAGTAATGATTGTGTGATGGTACAGGCTAGGATAAACCAGTTGGAAGACTGGAGAGTAGCTCCCAAGTCTTGTGTAAGGAGCTCAGTTCAAGCTCTGTTTTGACTCCATTCATGAGCCAGTTTCCACATCTTTCTCTCCATGCTTAGGCTTTCAAGCTTCTAGAAATAAGCTGAAGCACGTGAGCCTGAATGAGCTTTCAGCATGTTCCAGTCAGACAGTCATGAAGTCAAAGCTAAAGAACATGCCAAGTACAGCACCCACCCCACAGGCTAGATGTGGAAGCTATGTCTTTTTTTGCAAGAGGACTAAGTAATTCTTTACTTCAAAATCAGAAACCTCAAGTCCCTTCTGAATGGCCTCCATCAGGGTTTGGGCAGGGACAAAAGATGGGAGCTGCTGTGCCTTCAGGGAGATGGCTGTGACTTCCAGGCATGCTCTGCTCCTGAAAGATGGAAATTCCTGTTGTGAACTGAGGTAATGTACAGCTTTGAGCATATGGAAGGTGGGAGCTTCTTGCCTCTTTGAGAAGCAGTACGTGATTTATCTTTAGTTTGGTAGGGAAAAAAAATTCTGGCATGTCTTTCTGGAAAGGTTGCTAGGCCCTGACCTCCTTTGACCTGATTTAATGGAGGATTTTGCCAAGCTTATTACATGGGATGTTCTTTGGCAGCACTGAGCAAACAAAGCAGGCTGATCACAAATTATCATTTACACGTACACAGAATGAAATATAAAAATAGCTCTTTAAAAAAATAATTTCCTTTTCACTGACATATAATAACCTTCCTTTAGTAACCCATCACAGACCTCAAGATCAGTATGACAAAACATCTCAGCTTCCTCAATTTTATACCTTCCCAGACACATTATTAACATAAGGCTGAAGAATAATTTTAAAATGTGTATACCATTATTTTTATTTATTTTTAATTTATTTATTTTTAAACTACATTATTGGTTCTACAGATGTACCAATTTTGTGTCTGCCCACCAGTAGTGTCAGCCAATATTTATTGATGCATCCTTTTACATATTCCCACAAATTAAATACTTGGGACATACTAACATATTTCCTCATGTTTCAGGAAAAAAATATCCATTGTATACACCAACCATTTGTTTTTGAAGTATTAAACCTCAGGATGTTGGCCTGACAGCTACTTGCAGGACAGTGCATTTCATGACATGAATGACTGAGACAACAGGATAGATCAAAAAGGATTACAGGTGAAATTACTTTTCCTTACTGTTTTTAGGCAAGATGTCATTTTTTTCAGAACATTATTCATTAAGTGAAAAGGTGGTTTCACTCTTTGGGAAGTAATATTTCAAACTTCTGTATGAGAATGAAAACTATGTTATAACTGGCCTTGGTTTTATTTGAAAAAGAAGTCTAGAAATTCTCCTACTGTAATTCACCACCTCCTTGACAATGTGTATGTTTCTGGACTTAGGACAGTCAATAAGAAAGCAAGTGACAGCAATTTTTACTGATGCCATAACAATTAAAAAGTGATAAAATCTCACAGTGATATCTCCCTACCAATAAGAGTTTTTCCATGTTTGAAAGCTAACAAGACTAGAGATTTTTCACCTTTATGAAATGTTCTTAGCTAAAAGACTGAATAATTTGCCAAATCTGTGGAACAAAAAAACACTGGTGACTGAACAGCTCTGAAGGTTTATTGCAGGATTGACTTTAGTTTTCTTATTTAAGAGGTGTCTGCTTCTGACCTAAGGTATGCATACTGTATGTTGACATCAGCAGCATTCCTAAATGTCAGGAAAAGAGACTAAACCATAATTAATTAGCTGACAAAATTTCTAAAGACTTCTATGTGAGCTGGTTATTTTCCCTTTACCGTCTTTTTTTTCCATCTCTTGTTTTCTGCTTGTCTGTTTCATGCTTATGTTATAGAAAGAAACAGGTAAAGACTCACTTGCCTGGGATCAATGTACAATCCAAGAGATACAGAAATGCAAAAACTTCAGTGAATATGAGGCTTATGTATTGTCTGTCAAGCTCTGCAATTTCACCAATAAGTTCTAAATTTCAACCAAATTCAGCAGAAGTAGAAACTTCTAAGATGCTAAGTCCCTAAAAAATATCATGAAAAAGAGGAGGAAGACATAAGAAAAGTTTGAGTTTAGCCCTTATCTTACTTCTATGATGTGCAAGTGTTGCTGTCAGCACTCAGGGTTCTAAATCAGCCACGACCTGTGCTGTGTCTTGCCCAGTCAAATGGTAACATGTGTCAGGGAAATAGAAGTGTTGTGAGAATCCGGACTAGGGAATGGAGTATGGGATACTGAGAAACTAGGATCATTACTGCAGGTGGCATTCTGGGGATATAAGAGCAATCTAATGGTGCAGTGGGAGCTTTGATTAGTATCATGGGAAAATAAAAGTCTTTAGTGACCATATGGGCATGCAGAAGACAAGTCCTGTCTGGATAGCAGCTTGGGTCTGTAAAACTACTTTCTTCTTTACATCTTTACCCCCTTAATCACCCCATACCTTTATCTTTTTTCTCCCTCTTCTGCCTGACAAGCTTCCTCACATCACAGCCAAGGCAGTCATAAGTCAGCTGAGAAATGAGGAATGAATAATTTCCTTCCTTTTGGGGCAGTAGCACGTCACTGCTATGAAACACTTAGGTCACCTGTCTTCCCAGCAAGAACACAGCAAGGACACTGTGTAACCCAACAACTTCAGCATGTCTCCTCCCTTTGGAAGAGCCACTATAGTGGCTGCGAGGTCAGGGGGTTTATATTCTTAATGAGTTCTGTTAACTTTTACCTGCAAGATTTCTTTTTCAAGTCAAGTTTTCTCACAAACTCCATGTTTTCAGATACCTCTATAGAATCCTATACTTTTTTTCTGAAATGTTGCAACCCTTCTGGGCTGATACTTGCATAGACATTAGTTGTCAACAGCTCTAAAATGATTTTTAGAAAAAAAATCTAGGAAAAAAAAATGTTTTAGAAAAAAAATAAATTGCAGAATCATGGAGGAGTTTTAAAGTGAAGTGAAAGGAGAGTTCTGAACAGAGCATAAAATCACAGTAAGGGTGGTAAATGTAAGGTTTGCATAGCAAACCTGGCCTTGAGGTTGCATGACCCATCTTGGAGATGTCAGTTTTTCATTCTGTGCCCAGTTTCACCAGCCAGGAATGAGGTTAGTGCTCCTGTCTTTAGAAATGCAATGTTGCTGATTTACTTAGTTTATCTTTTCAGAACATTTTCACAGCTAGAAGGCACTGCAGAAATATAAATGACTGTTTGGGAATTAGTACAGTTCTGTTACCATCTATTCAGCTCCTCAGAGAGTGCACTGATGTCTCTAAGAGAAAATGGAGTTCATGTCAGCAGTTGGATGAAACAAAGACAGGAGATAATGGCAGAGGTGGATGAGGAGAAGACGGAAATATGTACAGTATAAAGAAAAATATGGGTGAGTAACATCTGCCTGAGAGAAAGAAATTGGAGGTGAATGAGGGAGGGCAGTACAAAGTGCTGTGACCACCCAGCAGTACTGTCCTTGCTGGAATGCAAATGTGAAGTTGCCTCTGAATGCAGAGATGGTGCCAGTCCGTGTCAGAGAGAGGAGGCTTCACGTTCATCAGCTACCGGCACCCTTTTGTGCTCCGTGGCTGACATGCAGATCATGTGCCCTGAAATAAGAAAATTGTTTTACAGCCTTAGGCTGCTCCTATAACACACTGAACTTGACACAAATCTGTTCCAGCGTGACCAAGCTGGAGGAAGTAAGCAACAGCACTTGTTTTCCTGCCTCTGTAAACTCATCCTGCTTTCTCTCTCTGACTTACCCAGTAGAAACAATATAGTTTAAAAATGGCCCTAAACTGTAGCCCTTGAGATTCATGACAGACCTTAACAGAATTTCCTCAAGTGTAAGCTGAGGTGATTTAGAGAGATTGCTTTTGCTTAGCTAAAAATGTTTTAAGAATGTGTTAACAGCGCATAAATTAAAAAGGGCTTGAAGGCTGAAGCTTTAACACTAATGCCACAGGAGGACAAGTCAGTGCAAGATCAAGCAGTTGTGGAAGTGAAATCAAAGTGATGTCAGACCGATTAAGAATAAACCACATCAGAAGTGCAACTGGTAAGAGCCTTAATCATTCAGAGTCAAATAAAGTAGGGAATATGGTATTTCTTAACACCACTTCTTGGAGAGGTATTTCTGATCAGATTCAGAATGAAAAAAAGGGCAGTACAATAGGCTGTGGTCCTCAGATAAAAGATGAAGACTGGACTTATGTGGGTTAAATGGGGACATATATGGGTTGTCTAGTGGCTGATATGATGTAGTTCACTCTTCTATAGAATATGTTCTTTCTTTTTTTGTTCTTTTTTCTTTTTTTTTTTTCTCCTTTGCATCTGTTGCAGGAAGTGTCTTAACTACAGCAGTGAACTAGATTGTATTTGTATTTTTCCTATTTCATTCTATTCCATAGAGGGCTGTGTTGTCAAGGAGCTCTAAAACCTGTGCTCCACAGTTTTCAGTGTGGAGAACACTTCTATTTACTAGGCTGGCAGCTGCTGTGTAAGCTTTTCAGTCCTTTTTAATCACTCTGCCTCCTGTAGCAAGCTACTGTGAATTAGTTCTTTGGGGCTCATTATCCAGACTCCTTTACCACGCTTGAGAAGGAACAAGAGGTACTGAAGAAAGCCCAAGGGGATATCCTCTACTTAATGAATCACTGCTGTGCCTGTAGAGCCACAGTGCCAAGAGGAGGATGGAAGGGTCATGGCTAGGCTGTATCATGTTCTGGATAATAGTGCATGAGAATGGATCAGAGCAGCCATGAAACTACTTTGCAAGACACTGGAAGTCGAGTCAGCTCTGAATGATACCAGGAAACAGAAGGATAAGGACACTGAAAACTTCCTTTACCCAAGTCCTCACTTAGGCTGAATGATCAGTAACTGGAAAGAGGAAGGAAAAAGTCCAGTATCTCTGCTTTTTCATAGTGTTTTCTCTGATTCCAGAGAATCTGACCTTAAGCAGCATGCCAAGGCAGGGAGGCAGGGCTCTTCACAAGCAGCAGTCACCCTAATTGACAGAAAAGAAATGTTATTGTATGCCCTTGTACTTCCATTGATGGATTTAACTTACCCAGATGCTGCAGATTTAGAGCTAAGAGCTATCAACTGAGATTTCGAATGAGGGTGTTTACCCCTCTTGCTCTGCAGATGTGGGAGCAACAAAGATCCTCACTTTTACAACACAGAAATAATTCTTCCCTGTTCTGCATTGTACTTGCTGCATGCTAATTGGAAACCCACTGAGAAAAAGTTTTACAATATAATCTTCTCTCTCATTAACTGAATCATCTCAGGAGCAGAAGGTAGTAGGAAAAAAAGCACTTAAAATAAATGCTGAAGCTTCAAACTCAACACAAACTTCTCTGTAGACTAGAGGTGCATGCTATTATCCCAGGTTTTTACTTCATTAAAACTCCAGGGATTTTGACTCATTAAACTTGGTAATCCCAGGATTACTTTTTAATTGAAGTTTTTATCTCATCTGTTGTGCTGCCTGTTGCTCCATCAGAATTGTGTTCACAAGGAAAAGCATGAGAAAAGGAACCAACAGAAATTTGTTTCTGTGGTCAGTCACTGCCTGGAGCTCTCTCACTGGCTTTTAAGTATCTTGTGAAAGCATGACTGAGACTGAAACAGTTACATCTGAATAGATTAGGCTGTGAACATCTTTATGAAGATAGGGAGGTTCTGTTACAGTTACAGTGTGTTCTTGCAGCTAGCTGCATCAATATGAAGAGTGCAGAGAGGCACACCAGCTGTGCACAACTGCACCACATTCAGCAGCAGAGTGTTTGAATATGAACAAGGCTCTCATTTTGGTCCCAGCTCTTTCCTTCTCTCCCTGTTGAATGAATAAATCTGCTCTGTTCCTGTTTATGTGATACAAGTGGGTGAGAATTAGCAGTTTGGAATTACTGGTTTGGGTTATTAACTTGGGTTCATGAATAAACAGAATGACTGCTGCCAGGGAATCATGCATTAATTATCCTTGAGCTATGCTGATGGAAGAGTGATAGAGAACCAGCAAATATACTATGATATTTTGACTGTTTTATTATTATTAGCATTAGTAAAAGGAGAAAACTGGAAAAAACTGCTTTTCCTGTCTGCCTCAGGACTGTGCAGCGGGCTGCAATTCAGGCACCTCCTCTAGAATGTGAATGACAGATGTGTTACAGTTATTATTTTTTTGTTGTGATCATTACTAGCCAGTCAGGGAAAGAACAGATCCCATTCTGATATCTCTTGCCCTGGCCATCCACTTGGCTTCCATAAAGCTGCTAACTGTGGCTGTTCATCTTGGTGCCAGCTCTGGCAATGAAGTAGTTAAGTGAGACCTGAAGAAAACCCCAGAGAAATGCACTGATTAAACACTTTAGCTCTATCTTCTACTGTTCTTCTTGCCTGGTCTTTTTCACCTTCTTCCGGGCTCGGCAGTGCGTGTTCTTGTGTTTTTTTGAAAAAGCTGGATGGGAAATTATTTGGTTCAACATATGTTAAGGAAGTGGAAACAGCTGGGGGCCAAAGGCAGAATGTCGCTGGCAAGACAAGTTGTTATTTTTATACAGAGCTGTTCAGTTGGGTCTCTTTGTGTAGAGATGTCATTCCACTTGGCCCAATTTTACCTTGATGCCTCCTATTAATCCTCCAACATGCCTTTGAGCATTTTGTCTTTGTAGTTTACACACCTGCATGTTTATGAATTGTGATCCATTGCAGCTCCTCCTTATCTCTCCTTTTCCTCAGCACTTCTCCTTTTCCTCTCCTACAGCAGTTGCCGCTCCTACAGATACCAGGGCCAGTGGGAGGGGTCTGTCAGTTTCGTCTGTCACCTTCCCAGCCCTTCCTCTTCCCAAGGGCAAGAGAGCCTAGGGTGAAAGCTGGTCTGAAGGAAAAGAGCCAGCCAGCACCTGTGAAGTTTGAAGAGACAGACCAAGGATGAGTTGAGAGGAAATTATTAGGCAGGGGAGAGGATGGGATTTCCATGGTGCTCTGGGAAATGGTCTAATTTAAGAAATTTGCATGAAATCATAATGAGACAGAACTTAAAACTTCAGTTGTATGGATGATTTTTTTTCCTATATTATTATGTATAATTATATGTATGTATTACATTGTTATATATTCTAGGGTGATAGGTTACAGAGCAGGAACTCATAACCACATATTTTGGTGCAGGAGGAAGCCTTAAATTATTCCTTTAAGCAAACAGAGATGTTACTCTTTTAGAAGAGAAAAAAATAAAGTAGTAAGTGATGCTGTATCAGGGCAAAGAATAAAATGGTTTCCTCCTTTTTTCCTACCCTTTCTCTGTATGTTTCAAAAATTCCCCTTTGAATTTATTGCCACTTATTTCCAGTAATGAATTTAGCCAAGCAGACTGGCGCATTTTTGCCTGGCACATGGAGATCTTGCATAATGTGGGTGAAGCAAACAGATATACTTGGGCCTTGATTATAGCAAGGCCACTTCATATGGCCACAGGGATCACTCTTGGTGTTTTCATTCAAGCATCAAGGACCAAGGCCATTCTGTTACTTCTTCGTGGTTTGCTAAGGAAAGTGATTTAGTTGCAGAGCTCTTATTGCTGTTTTGTTACTGTTATATACAAACCCTTATAAATGCCTGGTAACTGAAAAACACTTTCAAGCAAAACATGATTTTGACTATTGGCTTTTGTGTGAGAGCTTTGTAGCCTAATTTCTGTGTCAGAGGTCTCATAAGACATATTCAGCATGGAAAGAGTTAACTTTTTTTTTGGTATCATTGACTCTGAAACAGGAGTTCAGGAGCCTTATGCAGAGAGGAGAAACAAGGCTCACAGCCACCTCACTGAGTCCTGCCACAGGAGTCTTTAAAACAGCCTTCTGATAACCTCCCTGACATAATTTCAAACTGTTCTATTAAGTCACTAACAGTTTTTTGCAGAATCCATCTTTATGTCTTCTAATAGTTTATTAATTGAAATATATTATCTTCTAGAGTTCAGTAATGAAGTTTCTATTTTTATGTATTCTATGTGCAAGACATGGTAACCTTTTGGTTATGTAGTACCTTTAAGTGAACATAGGAATATTAAGCTTAATAGATATGGCAGTTGCTTTACCTGTTTGTTTTTTTTATTAATGCTTTGGAGATTTTTATTTGTTATGTATTTATCATATGCAATAAAATATTCCAAGGGCAAAGAGCAAATGGGTTAAGCCAGTCTAATAAGTAAAGCTAGCTACAGTTAGCTTTCCATTGCTTTCTCCCATTAATCTGGCATGGATCTTAGCCCCGACTGCTGCACCTTTTTTTTTTTTTTTTTTACTTCCTAAAGGTCCTAAGTTGCAGCTATGCTTTTGTCTGTAATGATAAGCTGTTGATATTGAAGCCAGCTAATTGCTTAATTTCTTCAATCAGATGTTTTCCATTCTAGAATCCTTTGATTTCCTATCAGTCAGACAGTAAAAAGAGGAGAGAGGTTCTGCAATAAAACTTTCAAAGAACAAACAGAAAATAAAATCTATTTAGAGTCTAACAATATAATTTTTGCCTCCTTTCTAGTTCAAAGGGACAAATTGCCAGCAGCCTCTGAAAAACCAGAACATGTACAAGACTTCATTATAGCCAAAGATTTCAGGAAATATTGACAGATCTAGTTCTGAGGCAGAATTTCCTGCTTCCTGACTTGATGGATAAAATACTGACACACACAAATTCATCTGTTCATTTTGAATATGTGCTGACAGAAGCAGTCTGACTTTCAGAACAGTATACACTCCAGGTGTATGCACTCGGGATGTCCCTGACTACACAGAGCAAGACTCTTGCATCCTGTTTGGCATCCCAGGGGATTTACAAGAGGAAAACATAAGCTGTCATGGACTCGTGATGGCAGAGGTATGAAGGTGACACCCAGTGTACTTGCAGTGGAAGGAGCATTGTCTCCTGCCAGGCTTCAGCACGTTTTTGTCTGCATGAAGAGAGGTTGGCTCAGTGGCTAAACTTTAATAGCAGTAGTTCTAAATGGTTTCTGTCACTTTCTTTATGTTTCTGTTCACTTGTTGCTAACTGTCTCCACTCTTTTGGTCTTCTTTCTGGAGAGACCACATGAAAACCTTTTGAAGGGAAAAAAACCTAAACCTGACTTTACTGTGGCAGCATAATATGCCTAAAATTTTTTTTTTCCTTTCTTTTTTATTTTCTGTTGTAACTCAAATGGTTTCAACTAGTCCTAAAAATATTCAGCCAACTTTTTAGTACTATGTGATTTTGGGTTTTTCAGTAATTTGGAGCCAGTAGCATTGGTCACACAAGACCATCTCACCCCAAGCTGTCACAACTTGCAGCAGTTACTGCATGTTGGAATGATGGACCTATTGCTGGAAACCCATGCTTAAAGCTGAACTCAATAGGCAAGGACAGAGAACTCTTAGGAACATTTTCTGTCTGTAGACCTTTAGAAAAGCTTGATTTATAGGAAACAATAAATTAGCATTTAAGCTGTCTAGATATAGGTGCCCACTTTGAATTAATTTTGATGGGAGTTATGCCCAGGGGAGCTTTCTAAGTGCCAAAATGCCATTAAAAACACACTAGGATTATCTTTTGGAGGACATTAAAATAAATAGTTTGTTCAGATACTGTGCTGACAAAGACAGTATTAAAAAAAATAAAAACTAGAGAGACTTTGATAAAGTAAGATACAGCAAATGAAGTAGCATACATTAGGGGATTTCATGCTAGAGGAGGATAGTTCTAGTCATGACCACGGTGGGAGTGAAAACTTCTGTGAGAAGTTAACATTAAAGAAGCAGCAAAAGTTTGGGGTACGGCTGTGGCTGTTCCACATAACACACATCTAAGCTATGCATCTGAAAGCCATTCAAAAGGCCTAACTTGCATAAGAGTGCCAGGAAACACTACTTTATTTGTAGACATCCTGGGCAGCTGTTGTCAGACTACAAAGAAGAAGCAGAGAAGGCACAGAAAGGAAAAAGCCTAAATGTAATGTATCATCTGGACTGAACAATCTGGCCACTTCTTCTGAAACACTGAAAGCTTAAGGAGACTTCAAATAGCTAAAGAGCTGTAATTAGAGCCTTCTTCTGAAACATACATTTGTTTCCCTGACACTATGCAGCAGAGTTCCTGTTTTCCTGTTGTTTCCTGCAGCATAATCATTTATTTTAAATTTCTTTTGTCATCTGGGGAGATGTTGTCTGGGGGAGACGTGCTTGCACGTGACATTCTTCCTTCCCGCTGCTTTTTTTGTGGCCTCAAAGGTAAATGCAGGATATTCCTCTTCCAGTTCCTTCAGTGCCTCTGCTTATTCCAGTGTCACTGATCAATTAATTTGCAGTGATGTCAGTTTCCAAAGAGCTGATATAGTTGCATGAAAGAAATGTAGAATAGACTGGCATTGAATTTCCTAGAAAAGGCTGAAACATTCTTCAAGCTTACAGAGCTTCAAGATTACAGAGGATTTGAACAATAACATAAGTATTCCAGGTACTGTACTATAAGTATGATTTAGTTGATGCTAAAATGAGATGAGGATGAACATCAGATTGACATAATTTATCTAGACCCCTTGGGGTCAAGAAGTTTGGCAAGACCCACAGAAGACTTTTTATCATTTGGGACAATCCAGATAAAATTTATCCTCTCTGTGCATGGCCCTGATCTGTACTATCTCTCAAGTCTTCCTTGATGTACTTCTGTGACAATTATATGACTCAAGTTGCTTAGCAGATGATATCCTGTATCAGCATTAAGAATTAGAAAGGTAGGAGACCTTCAATTAGCTGCCTGTGCACACCAATAATGATATTTATGGTTCTGTATCACCTTCTGCACATCATTTCTCTATGGCTACACAGCAGTGATCTGGATTGAGCAGTCCAGTGGATAAGTTGTGCTTAACAAAGCATTAATGGGAAAAGTCTCATTCGTTTGTAAACTGGGAACTGCAGAGATCCCATTTTAGAATTAGCACACAGGTGTGTTCCTACAAGAAGTGCTTGGCCTGATTTACCACATGACCTAATGACTCATGACCACATGGTTAAACACTGCTGGATAATCTAGCTTAACTTTTTAATAGTTGCAGTAAATCATTTAAGTAAACCTTCAGAAAGGCAGGTGTGAAGGAAGGAGTTTTTTGGTTGAGACCCTTATAACATCAAAAACCATAAGACTTACATGAGGAATTCTCTTTTGAGACGACATGTAGAGTCTACTTTATTTAAGGTGCTTTCTGAAGGCTGTAACTGATGAAAGCACAGAAGTTTATGTTCATCAGGACAGAAAATGGGAGGCAGGTGTGTGTGTGTACGCATTACTCTGAAGAAATGGGCAGGAATTATACTTAAAGATCATGTGGGTTTATCTCCTGCTAGGAATTCCATGGCACTGGTTGACCTCAGCCTTCATTCAGTAATGCTCTTTCTCCTCTAATGCTGTAAATGACTCTAAAATTGGTTTGCTTCAGCATTATGTGAAGAAGGTAGAAAGAAAATATAACTAGTCAAGTCAATTGTGTAGCAAACAGAAAATACGTAGGACAGGTTTTAGGCATATGTGCCCATGATCAACTGAAAAGGATAAGATAAAAGGGCTAGTGGTCCAGTGATTTTTTACAAATTAATTTACCCCTACGGATAATGAACTCCTTTGTACAAAATCTATATTTCAATAGAAAGATATGCAGTCTGAAAAACAGTGAATTTTGTTTGTGATGCAATTGCAATCATTTACTCCACTATTGCTTGAAGACTTGTAATTAGGAGGAAAGATTTTATCTTGTCTCAGTGAAGGTTTCAGTATATAGCTTTGGTTATTGGGAAACCAGCCTGTGAGATACCTGTGAAATGTCGGTAATTTTAGAAATCTGGCTTCTCCTCTCCTCAAGCAGCCTTTGCCATATTCCCTTCTTCCTTTTGACCCTAGCATTGTCAACGTGTCAGCCTGCCATGGTAACTATGGAAATTTTCTTTGCGTCTCTCCCTATAAACCAGATCTTCTGTCCAGGTCAAGGACAGCTGATGTGATCACAAACCAGCCATAAATATCATTGTCCATAAAGACCTTTTATTAGGCCCTGTCATTCCTATAGCATTTATAGCAGCTGGTAGGGGGTTGGGTTTTTCAGTAGGGTCTGTTTTGGGGGAGGACACCAGGCTCTGGCAGAGGAGAGTAGGGAGTTTGGGGGTGTGAGTGTGAGCAGAGGGGAGGAAAGGGCTGCCTGCTAGTCTGCAGGCTGATGCTACAGCTCAAGGAGGAGAGGCAGGGGAGGCTGAAGTGGCTTTGGTGGTTGGGATGTCAGTGGGCTGTTTGATCAGGCAATACCACAGTATTTCCAAGCAAGGGCCCTTCAGTTGGACTAGGCCTGAGTATTGACAGCTGAAGTAAGACATAAATACAGTGTGGGTGTCAGCGCTCCTTGGTACTTGCCTGGCGCTTGCTTTCTTACTACCTGATAAATTTTATCTCTGTTTCAGTGATGATTCACTCTCCCTGAAGGATAATGTACGTTGTGCTTACTACAGAGAAGTGGCATGTAAATAAACAGTTAATGCAAAGTAGCTGGCATAAATGCACTACTACTTACAACCTGGAAAATGTGACTTTTCAGATGACTTAGTGTATTTTTCAAATTCTTACTCTTCTAGTTGAAAAGAGTCTCTTCCGTTCCTTATGAGGCTTCTTTACCAGAAGCAACAGGGTGTGGTTTTGCAGTGTGAAAGATGGATGTGGGAGGAGGCTTAAATTAGATGTCAATAAAATTCAAAGTAGGAAGGAAAATGGCATTATGAAAGAGTTTATCACTCTTGCTTCCATTACCAAGGCAGGTGAGTGTGCCATGAATCCATCAGGTGTCAGGTTCAAAACAAACAGGAGATAACAGGCTGCTTCACAAGCTACTGCATGTTGAAGTTACACAATCTTTGGCCACAGCATATCTTGTGGTCCAGGAGTTCTCAGAGCTTCAGGAACTGGCTTTGAAGGTTCATAGATGAAAGATGGCTTGAGATTTAAAAGGCACAAATACACCTACCATGGCTTAAGGTGTCTGTCATACACAAATCCCTGGAAACCAAGTATGAAATCTTGCAGAATGTTAGTCTGAGCTTTTCATGCTAATTTTTTCCTCCCTGATAACCACAGCTGGCCAGTGTCAAGCACAGTACATTGTGCTAGATGTCATTTTTGATCCACCCTGAATTTTTTCATGTTCATAATCATGCTGTTAGAGGGCACATTTGTACCAGTACTACTGCATCTATACTTGGAGAAGATGGGGATATCTTGTACTGCTTTAACTATTGTCAAAAGGATCTAGTCTTTCTGTGTGGATGAGGCAGCAAAAGGTATTTCAGTAACAGCATGTGGGCTGAACCAACAGTTTATCCTAAATTCTGAAGACAGAAATGCAGACAAAAGATTTTTTTATACAATCTTTGATAAAAAGATAGAAGTCAGACGTTTAAATTCCAAATGACAAAAAATAATTTTTAGGCAGAACTGCCTTTTTGAGAGTTTGGTGACTTGTTTTGAGTAAAGAAAAACACTGTTTGGATTGTGAAAACAGGGGAGAAAACAGAGACATTCAAATTTGTTATAAGGAAATTTTTATTAGTCTGTGGATACCTGCTAAGTTAATTTAACTGGGACTTCATATCCTGTTTTCCCAGTTGTGTGATTAGGAAAATGACGCTGCTGTTTATAAAGACTGACTGGAAATGTATAACTTTGGCAGGAGATCCTAATGGTTTGCACACTGCAGACACCAGGCTGGAAGAAATTTGGGTGAAGATTCTTGTAGAGGGAGGAGAGGAGGCTTTCCAGTTACTTTAATTCCTGTAACTAGGAGGAAGTAGAATATTATCCTTTCTCTGATAATTAATGGGTTACAAGTCATTTGTTGTGCACAAGGAGTGGGTGAAGTTGCTCAGACTAACTTACTTGGATACTCTATTGTGGTGCAAGCAAGAAAAATGGCAGATAAGTCTTTGATCATGTGATGGAGTCAGTTGTTGGCCACATCTGCCTTCAGGCTGGTCAGCAGGACAAGTGTAAACTGCAGATAGTAAATCTCTAAGATAGGTTATTGAATATCTATGTCCATGCTATTAGTCAGCTAAAGAGGAGGAAGCCAGGGAAATTTTCCTAGGCTCTAGAGACCTTCATACCTCCTGTCCAAGACTTTCAGAAACCTCCTTGCCTTATGCCTGTGTATCCTGTGTCCTAACAAGGACATGGAGTCCTAAGGAGGAAATTCAGCAGACCTGCACCCAGCACCTTCCCTAGTACCTTGATCTCCTTTCTTTTAACAGCTTATCTAAATGGTTTCAAGGCCCCTTAGTGCCAAGATCCTGGAATGTGGTGTCCTGGGAATGACTTTTAACCACAAGAAAGAGCCTCCCCGTCTTAGGATGGTGGGAATAAGGTTCTACCTTTTTTTCACCTGCATAGGCAGCAGAGACAAACACAGCTGTCAGGAAGGAGGCCACAGATGCAGCAGTGATAGCTGAGATGTAGAGTTCAAGTGTCTCATTAGATTGGGAGTGCCATAGGAAGGCAAAGGCTGCACCATGGTCTCTTCAGCCCCAAGTCTAGAGGCAGCTGCCTTGTTTGGCTGAGATTTGAACCTATTTGCTCCTGTGCAACACCCAAAACCCATCGGTTTTAGTGTCCTACCCATGACTCTCCTGCTGCTCCAGTTGTTCCCAAAGCTCTGGATGCAAGTATAAGAACCAGGACAACTGGGGACAGGATGACACTGTTAAAGGCTGACAGTTTAGGGAACTGTGAGAGCAAGGGAGAGGAGGAGGAGGAGGGGGTGACATATAGAAGCTTTCCTACATTCAAGGCTGCTAACATAGCCCTGGTGCAAATGCAATTATGATGTTTTCAAACCTTTTCTGTCTCTCTCTAGCTCAGCATATGGGTAGTTTGAGCACACAGGTATCTGCATTAACCTTGGCTGTGGCCATATGCTTTGAGCTGTCGAGTGAATTGGTGGTGAAGTAAGATAACAGAAAGCAGCAGTCTCTGGTCTGGAGGCACAACTTCCACAACTGGGAAGGGGCTTGTGTGATACTCATTGTGATTCAGAGGAACCCTGACAGGAAATGTGCAGGTTTGGTAAACAAGCCAATAGCACTAAGAAAACACCTGGCTACATATCACCAGTTTTGACTCCCGAGGGAAACTGATTTCCAAAACATCATCATTCAGCTCGACTCTTAGAGGCTGTGCAGGTTTTCCTCAGTAAACATTGCCTTACTTAACAAAGCCTATTTCTAGGGAAGAAAGAAAAGGCTAGGTATACAGTTGCAGTGAAGTAAAAGCCTGCAGGCAGAATAGCTGACATTCACTTAAAACCCTATAATTCTGCTAGTGAAGAAAAGAAAATGCTCTCAACTGGCAGATGAAATGTACTCTTTTCCCTGTCTTCATGTAAAAGGTCAAACAAAAAAAAATCAGGAGGTCAGAAATAAATCAGGAACAGTAAAAATAGTCCTTAAGACACTGCAGTGTTAACAGTGTTTTTCTTCCTGTAGCTTGATCTTGCTGCAGAAAAAAAACCTGGAGAACCTGCCAAAGCATTAAAAGCAATACAATTGCGTTTTGAAAGGCAATAAAAGCAGACTGTGTGGGTAAAGGGCTGTGCCGTTCACCTTTCATCTCTCTGATGGTCACCCAAGGACCTCCTTTGTGATTATAAAGGGTGCCATTTTAAGACCATTTATGTTGTTTGGGAGAGGTATTTGAACTGTCTCTATGCATTGCTGAGGTAACTTTAATTGGGTTGCTGTTTAGGTGATGCAATTAAACTGTTGACCTTCTGATAGCAAAATATCCAAATGAAATACTTTTGTTTGGGTAGGGGCTGTTAAAATGTATAGTGGCTTATTGACATACTTCAGGTTTATTGACCTAACCTTCTGAAGTTACCTTTTGTAATGCAGAAAAGCTTCTCTGTGCCTTCCATTCATTTCACAGACTTTTTCCCCCCTGATTTGTCAGGGGCAATAGCTCAAAGCATCCTTTACTCGCTGTTTAGTGAAAGTTCTCCTGGAATCTTGCATCTGCAAAGAAATTCAGTTCTTGAGTTGAACCTTGCCATAGGGTTTCAGTTCTAGCTTGCAGGAACCCAGGTCAGACACAGGGCATTTGATTCTCAGTTTTATGTAAAGAGTTAACATCATCTGCATTTTTTCCACACAGTAGACATGCGTAATTAGAATAGCTTTTCATGTCACCTTGCTAGTTTATGAACACAGAAGGATTTGTGCATTTATATTGGATTCTCTGATTAGACATAGATTTTTTTCTAATCATCTTCTGTTTGGAGCTAACCTCCAGAAAGAAGGGATAGACGGCTGAGACCTGGAATGCAACATCAGTGAGAAGAGAGTCTGTCACTTCATAGCTGTGACTGGCATAGATTAAGACAAATTAAATTAATTTACCTTTTCTTCCCTGGTAGCTGGGGGCTATTTTCCATTCTCTGAATTTTGACTAGCTTTTTTTCATTACCATCCTGAAGATGATGTCTGTGTCTCTGAAACACACCACACAATCTAGTCTGCTTTCAACATCTATCTACTAGCACTTAATTCTCCATGGGTTGTATCTGTTAGCAACCTGATGGAGAGACTTCTCTTTATGGTATTCTGTCTGCCAGAGCAGTTTATCCTTTGTGGTTGAATTCTTTTCCTTTTCTTATCCTTGGGTTTTACTTTGGGAAAAAAAAACAAACCAAAAAGCTGTGGTAACAGATGGCAGTGGTTTTCCATACTTCAGATACTGACCATTTCTCTTGACCTGACCAACCAGTTTGTTTCTTACCCCATTTTCTCTGCCCCTACCCAAAAAAACTTTTCTTGATAATTCAGGCTGATTTCTGGCTTCTGGAACATGCTTATTCCTTTTCTTGTGGGCCAATGAAAGCTGGTCCTGCCTGGTTGCTGTGAGTTGTCAGGATATAATTTCAAGTCCTGCTCTGAAGAGCTCAATTATGGGAGCTATTTTTTTTCTTCCTCCACCCCCAAGATTTAGCATAAGCCAAAAGGGAAATTAATCTGATGGCCCTTAGAAACAAATTTGTAAATTTTTTATATCATACTTTTGCCACAACAGAGTTTCAAATCCTGTTTTTATGAAATCCATGGAAATTTCCAGCAGATCCAAGTCTGAGGTGGGTGTCTGTAAAGAGTCAGAAAACAAAATGTGGTATGAGTTAGAAACAGAGATCATATTAACTGTTTTCTTTCCAGTTTCCTCTCAACAGAAAGTTCTGTTGTCCCACACATTTCTTCTATGTCTTTTTTCCTGGAAAAAGTCTGGATGGGCAGTAGGTTAGCAGTTACTCTTCCCTGTAAGTTCATGTTTTGTCAAACCATTATCTGTGAATGAGGTAAAAAAGGTGTGCTTTTACAACTCTCCTGCAAAACTACCTGGACTCAAGGCACCTCTTCACTGTGACATGTCCAGAGGCCAAAAGCAGTCACTGTAGTAGAAGACCTAACTGGGGGAATATGGACCATGAGATTAGAAGGTTTTTGACTTAGTAACATGCCTAATTTCCCCTAAAAAGCTAAACAAGCACCAGGCTTGTTAGCATCATTCATCTTTTATGTGGTAATTTTTTTTTTGCTTAATCTGTGAAAGTTATTACAGGTTGGAATACATATAATTTATACAATATGGTATTGGGACTCCAGGGAAAGGTACTACTGTTCAAAGAAGAAAGGGAAAGTGGGACATCTGGAAAAAATCAGATGAGGAAAACCAGAACACAAGTTGGTGGAATTGCCGCAAAAGTTTTATTTCGCTAAAATTCCTAGGGTGAGCTTGCGGCATTATTCATTTTTACATGCCAATTATCCTTGCCTTTGCATCTATTTATAGTTGCCCTCCTGTGGAGGCCCAGACTGAGAAACATAGTTCTGAACTCCTTCCACACTCTTGTTTCACAAACCCAGTTCATGCTATTTTGGGATCAGACACCTGCAGCAGGAGCAGTGAAGGGACAGCGGAGAGGAGCAGGCCCTCAGAAAGAAAGGAACTAAAATAATTTCTATACAACAATTCATAAGACTTTGACCATTTCCAAAACAGGATTAATCCATTTTCAGTAGGCCTGAAGAAATCACATGGCTGATTAACCAGTTTAACCACAGACACTTGTCAGTGCAGGGGGAAGGCTAGGCCTTGACATCCAGAGTCAGAAAAGCAGCTCTGGCTGCAAGTGCTGCCATTTCCCTGAGCTCCAGCCACTCCAGGGTGGATGTACAGAGCATATCCCCAGATAGCACCGGGCCCAGAGGTCTGGCCATTCGCTGGACAGTCAGAGGGGTCTGTGCTGCTGGGGTGAGCCCTGGGCCGTGGCCCCCCACAGCCCCGCTGTCTGCCCTCCCAGAGCAGGGGCTCGTGGTATGTGCTTGGCGAGTCCAGAGGCTGTTTGGCACTGGAAGCAAACTAATGCAAAACACAGCCACAGTGCTTTCATGTGAGCTCCTGAGGAGAGGCAGGGGCGGCTGTAAAGGATACGCACAGCCTTGGGTTTGTTTACGAGGAGAGAGAAAGGGCTGCTCTGGGAAATGGCTGCATCACTGTTCCTTGCGGTGTACTGTATGTTGTTTATACAATAGTGCCAAGCTGCAAGCACAAACACACTCGTGACAGAGTACCTCAGGAACTGCAGAGCCTTCTTTTGATCCTCTTCAAAACCTAAAAAAGGAGAGAGTTGTTTAAATTTGTGCTACTGTCACTGCTGCTCAGCTGTTTGAACCTTCTTTCCACCCACTTATGTTTACTTCTCTCTGCACCAGTGGGTTTCTAGAGCACATTAAAAACATCACAGGAATGCCAAAGTTTGAAATTGAACAGCTGAGGTCACTTGTTCAGTTTGGAGAAGGGGAGACTTGACAGGAGATCTTATGGTTGTCTACAGTTTCTTCGTGAGGGGAAGTGGAGATGCAGACCAACCTCTTCTCTCTGGTGACCACTGACAGGACCTGAGGGAATGGCATGAAGCTGTTTGTGGAGGAGTTAGGTGGGATATTACAAAATGGTTCTTCTCCCAAAGGGTGGTCAGACACTGGAACGGGCTCCCCAGGGAGGTCACCATAGCACCAAGCCTGCCAGAGTTCAAAAAGTGTTTGGACAATACTCTCAGGTACATAGTGTGACTCTTCAGGCTGTCCTGTACAGGGCCAGGAGTTAGACTTTGCTGAGCCTTGAGAGTCCCTTCCAACTCAGGATGTTTTGTGATTCTATGAAATCCATGCATGTCTCTTTGGACACATGTTTTACAACAGTGAAGATCTGGGTAGTGTGATCACAGTTGTATTTGTAGCAACCTCTGTTGTCTGCATCTTTCTCTCTTTTGCTGACATGTTCGTAAGTGCTATTCCAGACTGAAATAAAAAATATTTCTGTTATTGTTTCATAAGACCTTAGCAAGTTTGGTACATTGTGTGAGTCCAGGAGTGTAAGAACTCCTGGATTTTCTGTCCATACTATGTGAATTTAATTTACATTTTCAGATTAGTTTTATTCCCTGTAGGTATTCCCTGGACTCCTCTGCAGTAATTATTTTTGATGACTCCACTAACGCCTACTTCTTAAGACAGAGATGATCTATTTCAGACTCCTCCGCTGAATGAATTTTGCCAACAATCCACTCATGACTCTGGCAGATGTTTTTACTTTCTTTCTTTCCTTCAGGCCAGTAAAAACTTTAAAAATCTTTCCTCTACCATTCCAGAAATGTGAGAGCTTCCCCCTTGACACCTGAAACACCTCACTGACCTTGTCTGCATACAGTAGACTACATTTGTACATACTGCAGACACCTAAGTTTAAATAAACAAAATCCCAATATTTAGTCTTCTAAAGGGTTGATCAAGATTAGACTAGTATCCACAAAACTAATATTTTCTAAAAAATAATTACTCTTGGGGCTCATACACCCACAGATCAACAGCTGTCAACTTGATTACCTAATTGTAGTAAGTTCAAATGTTTATGTTGGTTGCCCCTGTTTTTTATATAACAACACTGTGTCTCCCCTTCTAGTATGAACACCAGTAGCCATGAAATTAATGGGCTATTTCCATTCATCTCAGGAAACGTTAAGCCAAAGGTGTTTAGAAAATGCATGAGGTGCTGCTCCAAATCAAGCCTGAGGCATACTCATGACCATCTTTCCTGTGTCTGCATTTTGAGATGCTAGCTCATTGGTCTGCTCTCCTGCTGAAGAAGACCTGAAAGTTCAAAGAAGCTACTTCAGACTCTCTTTCCATATGCCCTTTATGCTCTGTTTGGGTGGAACTGGAAAGCATTTGGATATGTTGATTATTTCCAGGGAAAGAGTGAGGTGAACTCACTGTTGTAGTCCATCTCTCCTGAGACTAGGAAACACATTATTTTTTGGAGCTAAGTTTTATTAAGAAGCCAAAGATTAATTGGTTATGAAGACTAAATTATCCTTTTGCTTTGTAATTTATTGGAAAACTTCATGGTGTTGTAACCAGAGGCTTTTAGAAGCCTTCATGTTGATGAATAATTATGACATGATGAGACATGTCTGAGGAGGAATTTTTGAAATCACTCTAATGTGAATAAATAAAATAGAGATTAATATTCCAGGGAAAATACATAAACTCACAAATCTGCAAATGAAGATTAGCATACAGTTTTGTGGTTTGGTGTTTTTTTTAATTGAGAAGTTGCTGGAGTTTTTCCAAAGTAGTAGTATAAGAGGGGGTATTTTGTATCTCATTAATTCTGTGCTAATTGCAGCTTATTTACAACCACTTTAAAAGAAAATTCCCATCAGGGCAATACTCTATTTAGTTTTCTTCACAAAGGAGTGGTGTGGGGATCTCTCCTTTGTCATTCCTATCTCAGTGCCATTCTTTTTCTTCTGCTTCTCAATGAGCCTGCAAGTTGTCTATGTAGAATTTGTGATATTTGACTCTGAGTATTTGTGTTGTGTTCCTTGGACATCTTAGTATCTCACACCTACCTGGGTGCTTTCTGTGCCTTCTCTGCCACTGCAAATCCCAAATGCTTGCATCAGTTAAAAGTTAGTGTTAATGGATCTATGGGTTCTCTCAGGTTCTGTGCAGTGTTGAGGAACAGCCATTAGTGTAAAACTCACAGAAATGAGATAAAATTATGAATATTTTATTCAAAATCCCACAAAAAATTAAGAATAACTTGGTTAGGACAACTATAAAATTTGTGTTTCCATCCAACCACAACAGTAGAGTGTAATCAAAATGAAATTTTTTTCTTCCTTCTCTCCTTTTACCCTCTTTAAAAGAAAACATTTAGACCTGTGGCTTTCTGTAGGATTTACTGATAGTTCACATAAGCCAATGTCTGCGTTCTGACTTTTGGATATAGTGAGTACCTGTAACTCAGTTTTAACTGACAACAGGTATTGAAATGCCTGCTCTTGCACAGGAGGCAGTGTAAGTCAGGAGCTGCTTTGTAAAACCAATGCTGTTGTCCTGGTAGTGATGGAAGCAGTAGTAATTCAGGAGACAGCTGTAGTGAGAGTGCCATTTGCTTATAAAATGCCAAAAGCTGGAAAAAAACATTACTTACTTGCAATTGCACACTGCAACAGGGTGAAATAAAGCTGTGTGCTTATTAACCTATTTTATTAATAAAATTGCTGTGAGCATTGTGTTTAAACTATCAATCCTTTATTAAGCCTGAGAGCAGACAGCCAAAGCTGTGGGGGGTGTTTCATGTTTTGCAGGACAGTATGCCCAGTGGGGGACACCTGGGCAGCTAACAACCTTCAAATTGTCCACTCTAGATCACTTAACCATATGTCATGGCTGCCTTAACTCACCTCCTCAACAATAGCCTGACTACTTCCACCTGGATTGGGTTCTCCTAGGATTGATTTGCTGAATTTGAGATCCCATCTTGGCTTAATGGGACTTCTATCTCTGACACACATGAGGCAAGGTTGAGGTTTTGATGATGTGTGAGAAACAGTAACCTAGCTGTACTGCCCATCTTTCTGGAATGGTCACCTAGAGAAGGCACAGGAGTTCTTGATGCAGAGAGCAGGTACACAATGAGAAAGTGCTGCTTCTTTGCATCTGCTGTGGTGAGAACACTCATCTAATCTTTTCAGACTTAGAAACAATGTGTTTACCAACAGCAGAATAAGTCCAAGCCATTAATCGTTGCTCAGATTTTAGGCTGAATGTTTGGGGATCTCCTAAGCCTCTACAAGTGTTTTCTGCATTTGTCTGGCATAAGAAGAAAGTAGTATTCTACCATTAATACTGTTACTGTAATCCTGTATTATTTGTCCGTGTTTTCCACAGTATTGTTCTGCTCCCTAAGGGCTAGGCTTTGGCCAGTATTGCATTCTCATCACTGGGGGATGGCTTGTGCATCTGGGTTTTACATCAGAAACATGCTCTTTCTTCTGTGTGGAACTCATTCAGAAAAGTGACTGAACTGGTTTTCTAAAATGGGATGGTGTAGTTTTATACCAGCGTGGCGCCAAAAGACTTAGGTTTATGTGTCCTTGTTTCTGGCTGCAGGAAAAGACATCAATACAGAGCACATATGAAATTCTGCCTGTGTAATGACGAATATTCTTTAACTACACTGTTTACAGTGTAAACTACTGAACTTGCAAACACAAGTTGCATGGGAGATAAGCCAAGGTGATGAAGTCCAAGCAAGATGAGGAAGCACAGAGACTGTAAACATCTTATCTACTATTAAAGGAAACATGTGTTGTAAAGATATAGGGTCTTGTATTTTATTTTGGTAAGAATAAGTTGTTTTCTTTCTGATACAGGTGGCAAATTTACCAAGGAAAACATCTGCCAGAGAGCAGAGGTAGAACACTTAACAAAACCTTCATTATCTGTTGTTCTGCAAAGCAGAAGACTGAATGCTGGTCTCCTGAAGTTTCTGGCAAAACTAGCTTTTTCAATGGCTCAGGTATTTTGCTACCATAGTGACAGTCTTTTTCACATGTGTAGAGAGCAATTGGTTTAAATTAAGAACTGCTTTTATCAGGGTGCAGTTTTTGGAACCAAATGACAGTTACAGTTAAATGAATTAAATGCAAATATTATGAAAAATATTTCTCAGTACACCTTTTAGATGTAGACTAATACTTGGCAGGTTACTGCAGGCATCGCTGCAATGCTAACAGATTGCAGTAAATACAGCAGAAGTGTATGTGATACAGATAAGTTTTACCCTCAGAAACTTATGTCACCTAAGCCCATAGAGCTCAGTGAGCACACTAAGAGGAACCAAAATGGGTGTATAAACCCACCTACCTATACCAATTGGGCGTGGGGCAAATGCCAAATAAATATACTCCTAGAAGAGTCCTTTTGTTATAAAACTAGGCTAGGTATCATCCATGGCAGATATCCCTGTAGTTTCCTTCATGAAGAGATTGCATACAAAGGAAAACTGTTATGACCTCATATTGTGGGGGAATAGCCTAAGTTCTTCTTTGTGTACTGATTCAACAAGCACTAGTGATCTGTGTTGATCTTTTTCTTTAATGCTTTTCAGAAAAAGGATATCCTGAACTAATTTATACTCTTCATTTGAAACATTGATGGCTGGTATTGAGACTAAAGCAAGGAAGCTGGGAAAACTTGGGGGCTACTGGTGTCTTTGATATATTTCTAGCAATGCCTTTAATGAGAATTTTAATTCTTTGTGAATTTGAAAATAGAAGTGATAAACCAAGTAAGTATAATGAAAACTTGATATAAAAATGAAAAATTTAATTCAGAGATGATAATTTAGATAATATAGGTTATTATATTAATTGTTTTATTGTCATGTCTAGCTCTTTTTAATTATACATAATACTGAGATCCTACAGTATTACCGTCAACTTGTAAAGCCTATGGAAAGTGATATTTGCACTGATGCTGTTCAATTCAGCACATGAAAGCTACAGATGATGCCAAAATGAATTTTTAGGGTATCACAGACACATCATAGAATCACAGAATATTCTGATTTGGAAGGGACCCACAAAGATCATAGAGTCCAACGCCTAAATGAATGGTCTATATGGGGATTGAACCCAAAACCTTTGTGTTATTAGCACCATGCTCCCACCAACTGAGTTA
This sequence comes from Parus major, assembly GCF_001522545.3. Taxonomy (NCBI): domain Eukaryota; kingdom Metazoa; phylum Chordata; class Aves; order Passeriformes; family Paridae; genus Parus; species Parus major. Next base: position 56,192,876 of record NC_031770.1, on the reverse strand, counting down.
ATCATGTTTGCATCACCTTTTATTTATTATTATGGTCACTGGTATAAAATGGGCAATTATTTTTTTGAAGTGCAGTTTTTGTGAAGCAAATGAGTCTTATTGACACATCTGATGATCTGACAGATAAATTAGATTCACAGTGAATTTGCAGATGCCACTTGTGACTTTCCATTGCATTTACTGGGAACTGATTTTTAATTCTTTGTTACTGTTTGAAGCAGAGAGTTTTATTTGTTTCAATTTTTAAATAGAACTGAGGTTTTCATATCTTTGAATATGTTTACTGCATCAGCTATGAAGTAATTCAAATGGTAACAGTTCTAGTGAGCACACTGTGGTACCAAAAACACACAAAAAATTTTGAAAGATCAATAAAGTTTTTTAAGCTCAAAAGCATCTATTTGATTCAAATCCCATGATGTGTGACTGTGATATCATTAAAACAAATATCCCAAATGAGCCATCCCTCACCCTTCATACCAAAGGGGTGACATCATTTCTGCATATTGTATTGATAGTTTTTGTCATTCAGTACAGAGGTCAGACAAGTAAGCTGGGAAAGCAAATTATGTTCCAAAAGGCCACACCAAGTCCCAGCATGAGCTTTTTATGTTCTCTGAATGTAAGATCATAAGAAATTAACTTTTATTCTGTTTTGGCCACCTGTGTTTACTGTAGCTAAGGGACCTATTGCTTTTCTGTTTGGATTCTATTTATTTAAAAGCAAAATGAGAGCAGAAGAGTATATGGGAAAGATCCTAATATGGCAAATTTGGCAAAAGGAGTCTGTACATTGCCACCCCACACAGTGGTATCTTCAGAGCAGACTGCTGATTGTTTGCCTGGCTGCTTTTATACTGTGCTTCCTACCTTAGGGTATGGCTCCTACAGCATCAGTCTCATTCTTTAGATGTTGGGGAAAATGGCATTTGCATTGAAGTCAGTGATAGTTGAGTGCATACACTGAAGAAAATAAACACAAACATTGCTTTCATTGTCTCTTCCTTCCTCTATTATGTATGCTAAACTTCTGCTATTGTTGTTTTTTTGCTTACAGAGATACCAGGAATACCACTGGAAATTGTGTCTTCCAGTTCCTTCCTTGAAGGAAGGACAAGGAATCAGTTTTTTATTTTTATGTTTTTAATAGTGGAAGAGAACCAAGTCACAACTCTGAAACTTGTTCTACTATGAAAATATCCCCGCTGAGAGCATAGCATGGCTTTGTTTTGCTATTCCACTGAAAAAATCAAGAAGCTGATGAGCAAATGGAAAAATATGTTGGAAAAACCAGACTTTTTCTTATAAAAATTTGCACTTTTATCATTAGAAACATTTGCAAAAGGTAGATGTCTTTTGTTATGTCCTAGAACAACCTGTTCACTGAACAATATGTAACAATTGAGCTAAATACTGTTTGCTTTTACCAGAGTAGCAGCAGAACGGATGTGACAGTGCCTGTATTACTGTTTGCAAATTCAAGCTCATACTGCTTGCCAGACACAGAATATTCTCTGTATGGAGAAAGAAATTAGTTTCCATTTTTATGCAAATTTTTCTGCTTATTGCCTACAGAGCTCTTCTGTCATATTTGGAGGTACTGCACGTCAAGGACTGGAGAGGCTTTGCATTATTTCCAGAAATCCCACTGAGATATGAGGGGATATGTAAAGCAGTCAGAGAGGCAAATTAATTCTATTTCTTTCTGCCTCCTCTATATTTCATCATTGATTGAAGACACAATGTGAGAAAAGAGATTTTGACATCTCTAGTTGAAATAGTGCATTTTTCAGACCACTGTTATTTATATAGCTTTGTATGTAAATGTGTTCATTGTTTTGTTGAGAAGACACAAAAACCCCAGCAGAGCCATCTCAGATTGCACTGTGTGGTACAGACTGTGACAGAATGATGAACTAAAGTTGTTGTGTTCAACATAGAATAAGTTCTTCGCTGTTGGAACATTTTATTTTTGGAAGTGGTAGAAGAGACAGGGAAAATAGGGCAAGGATAGAAAGTTTGGCTTTGAAAAGTCTATCAGAAGGATTTCCTGTTTATCTTACAGCTCATCTGTTGGAACACTCTCCTGGGATGCAAGTTTATGTTTCCTCTCCTGCTGAAGTGATTCTCCTCAGAGATGCCATCCCCTCCTAATGTTTCAGAAATGAGAGCCTTTTTCGGGGTGGCAGAATTTTGGCCCCTGCCTACTGGAACTGCCCCATCAGTGCTGAGCAAGTGAGACCTCAGCTTTTGCCTGCTCCCTTGGGAAGCTGGACTGCCAAGTTCCATGTTGCATGTCCCACTTTGGATGGAGTATAATCAAAAAATTCAGATAACTGTGCTATGTTACACCTGGGATCTGAAGCCTCTCTTGAAATTTAGAAATATATTTTGTATTTTTTGTTTACCTGAAATACATGTTGTCTCAAACAGAGGAAGGAACTAATCTGAGGTTTCCAGTACCTAGGAGACATCCTCAAATCAGTGGGGAAAAAGAAGTCATGTGCAGCAGTATGTTCCCATGATATTCCCTGGCTACTCTGCAGCCATGTAAGCATTGAATGGGAGACCTGGAATGGGAATCTAGAATTGTTTTTTCCTGCATGACTTTACCACCTGAAAGCAACTATTGAGTATCATACCTCTAGTTTAATAAAGCTTGTGGATTTATAATTATCATGGAGACTTTTAGCCTATGTTCATCTTGGACTGAAATGTTTCTATAGCCCCCCCCAAATATTTAGGAGTGGGAAATACAATTATGTATGCCTGGCTTTCTGAAAAAAACAAGAACCCTTTCTTCTACCTCTTCTACTTTTGTTGCTGTAACTCTCTTGTTATTTTTAACAGGTCTTAAGCACTTTTGGGGTGAGGTGAGCATGGGAAAGTATTTATTTGGCTCTACTATCCACAGGATTTTTAAAAAAAGCTTCTTTCTTATTTTTAGAAAATATTTATAAGTTGCCTATATCGTATGTGAACTCGTGAATGGCATCACAAGATGACTATTTCACTGCAACGCAGAATTCCTCAGCTTTATTTGCATCTTCTATTTTTGGCAGGTTTCCAACAAATGCATGATACTTAGGTATGTAATTCATGGAATTTATATCCTTGCTGTATTTTTGTAGTCTTTTTTTCCTTGTCTATTATTAGTGAATAAACTATTTTTGCTTTCTTAAACAAGCTCTACTACAGTAAAATTCTAAGATAGTTTCTATTGATGAAAACTCCCCAGGTGATTGGCTGGCTATAGTAGAAACCACTCACCAATACTGTCCCTTTGTTAAATGTCTTTGGATTTCAATAGAGGTGCTTAATGGAGACTGCTTCAATGGCATCTGGAATTTTCATTTCTAAAAAATTTGAATGCTGGAAGACCTATAATATGTATAACATTAATTCTACATGACATAACACTTATACAATGTAATTGAAATATTACCTGAGAGCTTATTATTCTGTGCACTGTATTTTTTTTCTTATAATCTTAATTAAGAAATCCATTTGGTAAGTATATTTTTAATCACTCCACAATTTCATATGGTTGTTTTTCTAAATTTATTCTGAATGTAAAATAGATAGAAACCATCCACCAGGCGATTACTTTATATAAACCTAAATTTTTAAAAAATGTTGAGGTTTGGCAAAAAGTATGGTCCACTTCACTCCTTATTATCCTTCTTATTGACATAATTACCATGAATTACATTTTCCTGCAATTTCAAATTATGATTTCCACCTGGCCATATTGATTGGTTTTTGGGGTTGTTTGTTTGTTTGTTTGTTTGTTTTGGGTTTTTTTCAGTTTATTGGTTGTAGAGTTTCCTGGTAGCTTGAACTTTGCGTGCTAGAGTAGAGATGGCAGACTGTCCACCATTCCACAGAAATTGGCTCAGCATGTGTGGGAGATCTTAGGGTTCACGTCCTCATTAAATGTTCTCTCTTCTGAATTCTTTTCTATTTTTCACAGCAAATCTATTTTTCATTAGCTTTTCTCTCATTAATACCATAAAAAAGGTCAAACTGAACTTTTCATCTCATCCGGTTTTAGTTTTGATTTTTTGTTTGTGGGGTTTTTTTTGCGAGGTCAAAATTAGGCAAAAAGAATTTGTCTATCCTTAACTGAAAGCCTCTTTTTAGTATCTACACTAAAAACACTGAGATGAAAAAATAGGTTGGAGAGAGTTTTAATCCTTAAAATGCATTATCAAGCAAAACAAGCACAATAATGTAGAAATAAAAAGAAAAGCAAGAGGAGTTTCTTGTCAATAGTTTTTGGTAACTGGAAAATTGTCAGAGCCCAGAAGAGCCATAAAGACTTCATTGTGTCTTTCAATTTAGTTTTAGAGCCAGATAGTTACAAGGCAAATTCATTCTTAATATACAGCCTCTGGAACGATGACCATAGCATCCAATTAATCAGATGTGACCAAAATGTCAAGATCCTCATAAAGAAATCTTTCACTCATCTCGGTTATAATATCAAGAGATTTTTTTTATTTTTTTTTTTCTTGAGTCTTATAAATAAAGGGCATGGAAGGAATTGACTTATTTATAGTTTCTTCCTATTTCATAGTGATAGTGCTTGCCATCCCTCCCATACAGCTGCAGAGCTCCTTAGATGGGAAAGACATAGACTGAGTAATCATGATGGCTACTAAAAAAGAGAAACACAAAAGGGTTGGGTTCAAAACAAGATCCAAATCCAGCTCTGGTGCCCTTCACTCTCTGTGTAATGTGTTACAATTACTTCTTTTAAATGTAATGTTGAAACCCATTTAAGCCCAGATGCTGTCACTGGAAACTCATAAAAACACCAGTTTAAGCAGTCCCACACCGGTTGAGCATCCCATTAGCCTGTCTCAGACAATGGCCAGTACCAACAGCTCAGGGGAAAGAACTTAAGAAACACAACAATGATCCGTTCCTCTTTCCTTTCTTCTAGTGATCAGTGCTGCAGGCATTTCCTCCTCTTGATATCACATTAGGGCCATTGTTTAGTTATCCTCAATGGACCTTTCTCCAATTGACTTGCCTGATCCCATTTTGAACCTGCTAATATTTTTCACATCCAAACTTAATTTAGCAGTGAGTCATACAGCTCAATATCTTGTTGTGTGGAAAATTGTTCTCTTTGGTTTTAACTGTTTTTAAACCTGTCATTGGATAAATTATTTTGTTTATATGGCAAGGAATAATGAATAATTGTTCCTTATTCATCCTCTCTGTCCTAGTTATGATTTTATAAACCTTCTCTCCCCTCACACACAAGCCATCCTGAGCTGAAGAAAGCTTGCCTGCTTAGTTTCAGCAGGTGCTAAGCCATACTTGCAGCCACCCTTGTCCCCCTTCAGAGTACTCCAAGTTCTACTGTATCCTTTCAGAGAGAGCATCACCAGAGTAATACCAACACACTTGCCAGGTGTGAAAAATGTGCAAGAATGGAAGTACTCCAGGACATAAAATAATAGGACTTGTGGCTTGTGGAGTAACTGGTTTGGGAGTTTGATTGGTTTTATCTTGAATAGAAAAATGGTGTTTTCATCTCTCTTTCTAAATGAGTTCAAACTGCTTTACATTTGGACTAAGAAAGCTAGGACTTGCACCAGAATAGGAATGTTCACTCACAGAGGCAATCTACAGTAGCCTTCCATTTAAAAATTTCTCCCTATCCTGTTATACATCAATTTTCATCCATCAACAAACCCTCAGTCTCAGAGCTTTCTGCATTTCTTTCACAGGAGCACTGTGTGGATTAATTAATGCACACTGTTGGTTGAAACTAATTAGTGACAAAATTTAATTACCTTCAACACCAGTTGACTCTTATCCACACATGTGCAAACTATAATTTCCCATTCCTTTGGGATATATTTCTCATATGGGCTGCACATGTTTCATAAATTGAAATGTGTTGGAGGTTCTCCTTATTCTGGGAAATTTTTGTGGTCTGCAAACCACAGACACAAGCAAGAGTCCAAAAGGCTTCAGTAGAACACAGTCTGCTCTAGCACAGTAGATACACAGGTCAATAAACATGCAAGTACTGCACCTAAGTTGATACTAACTACTGTGTGTGCTATTTAGACAGTTAGAGCAGAGAGATGAATTGCCTTCTAGTCTCACTCTGTTGAAGCATTAATATTGTCCATAGTTTTAACTCAGAAGAAGACAACTATTGTCCATTCAGTCCTGCATGAATCTGTAATGAGTTAAATGGCAAATACCACAGGTATTTCTAGCAATCAATATTTATGAGAAAACACTATGTTGTTTTGAATCAAAATTGTCATTGTAACAAAACATTTTCTTAAACCAAACACCTAGTATGCATTTTAAGTTCATTTGAATGGTTTTTTCCGCAGCTTGACAGAGTTGACTCTTGACCAATAACAGTTAAAACTCTACAATATAAGATAGTGGAACTCTTACTAGGTTCAAGGCATTGAGGAAACAAGAGGGATCTACATGGTAGTGAGCCAGGACAGCCTCAAGAGACCTGGATTTGAGTTCTGATACTGCTGATGACCTGCATTATAGACATGGTAATTTTTCACTTCTGATTTTATCTGGTTTGCTCAGCTGTAATGTATTTGCAGAAGACAACTTTTGACTACATATTTGTAGTCAAGCACAATGCAGTCCTCCTGCTCTCTTGGATGTCTGCTAGTCAGATCCTCTGCTGCAAACCTAATAACACAGGGATTTCCTCAACTTTCCTGCAGAGTATCTTCATGTGCCTTGTAATTTCATTATATTAGTAAGAATTAGTTAGCTGAAGTCAGCAGGAAGTGTCTTTTTCAGCAGAGAAGGAGAGTCCTTACTCTTTGAGGCTTGTTATATTGTTACTTACTGAGCAGTGGTTCCTTGCATAGCTGCTCAATCTAACGACTCACAGATTCTAAGATACAGGAGTCTTGTTCTTGCTATCCTGTCCATTCCTACTGATTCATTTCCAGGCTGAGGGCAGTCTCAGTGACTGGCCCAGCAGGATAAATTACTCAGCAAAAGAGCTGGGCAGTCTTCTACTAGGTTAGGGTAGCATCCAGAAGAGTCCAGACGTCAAATGTGTAGTGTAGAAGGGCAGGGGAGAAGAGAGGCCAGAAGAGGATTACACTTCCCCTTTGTTGGCCGCCATAGGAAACCAGGTTTGCTCAGTTGTCCATGAGGCCGCAGCTTAATAAACTATTAATTTGTCTCCAGTTGTGTATTGGAGGACTAGAAGATTCTAAAACACTAGGCTGGCCCAATTTCATTCTGAATTTATGCAGTATGATCACTTACTTCATTTACCAGAGGCTCTAATTCAAATGCTGTGTCCCCAATATATCTTGGTTAACAATGACACAGATTAGTAAGCATACTTCCCTGTTGGAGCGATGACTGTCTTCCGTAGCGGGGGAGCAGTCTGTTTTGGCGTTCTAGGAAACTGTTTTCATTTCATCAACAGACTTTGTTGTGCATAGCTGTATAACATGAGACAAAGTTGAACTAATGGTCAGGTTTAAGGTTACTACCAAGGATTTCAACTTTTCAACTACAAGGGAAAAGGTCTTACTTTTTTTTTTCATCGCAATCTTTGTCAAAAATGTTTGACTCTGCCTAGAAAGAATTACTGTTTCCTAACTCAGTAAGATCTTCCAACAAATACAAAGAACTGCCTGGAGTTCTGACACCATGCAGATCTGTTTTGTTGTTGTTTATCTTGGTAAACCAGGAGTTTTGTTACAATAGGATGCATATTTTGGCTTTTCAAATGCAGCAAGGAGCACAGGAAATTATATGTGCTGACAAATGGATTCTGAACTTTTGTTAGGAGGAAACAATTTCAGAGCCTCCACTAGGAAAACTCCACCCATCTTGTTATATGGTGTTTGAACCACTAGCTGTTTAATGACTTTGATTAGGAAGGACATGCAAGTTTTCTCTTAGAATAGGTTCTTATACTCAGCCCTGCTTGTACACAAAATTTCATGGATTTCACTAGATAAAAATCACTTTGGTAAATGTTTCAGAAAAAAACACTACTGTATTTAACTTCACTGTTGAGTTCTGTGTTCTTTCAACGTAAAAAACTCCTCTTTCACTATGTAACTGAAACACTGCTGTTAGCTGAAGCTTCAAAGCAATGATAATGATTTCCATAATATATAACATGTGGGTCTCTCCCTGTAGCATCCTGTGACAAGGAGAGGGTCTTTTTCAAACAGGCTTAACATATGATCTTACTATCTATTTTTCTTGAAGTAATTTAAAGATGAAGGACAAGGCATTGCCAAGCACAGTGGAACAGAAGATTTGCTCTCGTGTGTGAGGGACAGTCAGGAAGGTTGGTGTCTCAGGGCTGGGATTTCCCATCCATGCTGCATACACTTGGCTGGGCCACTGGCCATTGTTTCAAGTGATATGCTGTGCTGGCTCCCACGCAAGGTGATTTTTTTCTATGTCACATTTACAGAACAAGCTCTTCTCACAGTTTCTGTGATACTGGCTCATTGTGGCTTCTGTGAATACGGGGGAAATTCCTGGCATATTCCTGGACCAAGACATTTGAAGGCCCCTCAGTGACTGAAAATGGGACTGAACCTTTCTTAAAAGTACATGAACTGTGAATCTGAGAGTAAAATTTACTTTTTGCTATGGGAAAAAAAATAGTGCTGTCTTGGCTTTCTGCATGGTTTTTTCTTTAGGGCAATGTATATCACATGCATTTTTGTCTTTACACAGTAAAAGCATGGAATGATAGTGTCTGACATGGAGCTGTTGTTCCTTCAAGTTTTCCTTATTTTGGAGTTCCTGCTTTATTAAGGAAGCTGTACCAATCAGGGCACCCCTTCTAATGTTAGACCATGAAAAAGAAAGAAAGAGGAATGCATCAAGTGTTTTGGGACTGAGGCCTCTAGGGAAGAAGTATTAACTTTATTTTGCCAATCTTCTATTGTAGCATTGACTTTGTCTCTTTAACTTGAGAATATTCTTTGCTGTACTCCAAGGAGAGAAACCTGTGTGACAGAAATGAAGAAAACAATAGAATAATGGATAAACAGTCTAAAACTTTTGGTTTTAGAACATCATGTCTTATTTAATCTCCCCTCTAACCATCTTCTCTCTCTCTCTTTCTCTTTGCATGTCAGATAAACTCTTGGAGTCACATATGTCATCAGTCACACATTTTGGGGTGTTAATCTCCTAGGACAAGGAGGTCAAATATGTAAGCTATAATACATTTATCAATATAATGGTTGGCTGGTGAAGTTCAACTAATTAATAAAAGCATTAAAACTAGAATCACTCTTTATTGCAAGAATGACACTTACATGGAATATAGTCTCCTTATATAAAGAGGGGGCTGCATCTTGACTTGTTTCCTACTTCCAGATTTCCTTTTTAACCATGGCAGGAAGACTGGGACTGTGACAAGAGGAAGGGGAAACACAGAACAGTTAGTAGCAGTTAGTTTTCTCATGTTTAGAAATAGCCTCTGTGTGCAAAAACAATTGTCAGCAGCTTTCAGCAATTTCAGTGATGGGTTTTGTTTTCTCAAACCTGACCACCCCCCGTTCAACAGTCTTTTCACATGCATCAGTCATGAGTCTGAGTCTCTCAGCATCCCCATGCTGAGCTGTCATTTATCAGTCTGCACTCTGGAAACTGCTTATGAGTCCACTTATGGCACAGTTTAGGCAGCAGGGACCAGCTCTATTTCAGATTATTATAAGTACAGTAAAGCTTTTCACTGTCCTGTATAAGAGGAAAGATAGAAATGTAAGCTCTCCCAGACCATTGGGAGAACCAATGGCAAGCTGGTGTCAGCCATTCCAGAGAAATGAGTAACAGAGGGTCAAGTCTGATGTACACTCACTAGAAATGGTGTGTATAGTCTTATCTGAAGTCAGATGTGACTTTTTAATTATTTTCATGTCTTATAACATCAATATAAGCTACTATGCAAGTTCACCAGTGGGGAACAGCATTATTCTGGTGTGAAAACACATAGTTAAGATTTGAGACCAGTGCTCAAATTCCAGCCTCACTACACCACAAAATTCTAAGTTACAATTTTCTGTCATTAAACCTCCTCTATAGGTGGTGAAAGCTGAACAGCAGTGAAGACTCAAACCATTGTGACACATACTGAGCCATGCTATACCAGGATAAAGTCAAACAATGGAATAGTAAACACTTCCAAATCCCATGTGTGTTACAATGTCAACCAGTGGGACTGCAACTGCACCATGGGATTCTGAATTGCAAGTCCTTTTATTTGAGAGCAAGGGACACACATCCTAAAGAACAGTATAATTTTATCACTTAGTTTATTACATCAGTCCCAAATGCTGTAGTGAGTGTCTAGATCAGTTATGCTTTTTCATAACTGCCATTTTTTATAGGGTAGTGCTAAAAAATCTAGTACTTTGGTTTATTACATTCACATCAGAATGACCTACACCCTTCTCAGTTTGGGTGCATGAGAGTAACAGTAGGTGTCTGTTCATATTTTTTATGTTTCTTTGCAGAAGAATTGTTCTACTCTGCACAGCTCTGTCCTGCACGAGGAGCCATCAATGATTTTGTTGTGGTTATTACATATGAAAATGGGAGAAAACAACAGCATCTTTCACACTCAAATGTAAAGCAGAAGTGATAGGAAAGGTTTAGTTTCAGTAACCTTTGCTGCTTCAGCTATTTGCACTAATGGGGGTAAGGTGCTTGGGTGCAACTGCTTTTGCTTTTGAAGACAGTGCCTTGTCCTGTCTCCCTTTGGGGCTGGGGACTGGGTAGAAGTCTTGCTCTGACTGCAGGGCATCTCTCTGCTTTCACCTGTAATCAAAAGACTGATGTACCACACCCAGGCCCTGATGAGGGCTGTCTTCCTTCAGTGCAGCAGACCCCAGGGAGGTGTGGATGGAGTTCTGACTGTCAGGTGGGAGAGAGGTCAGAGAGGTTATACCCAACCTAACCTGGTCTGTTACAAAGTTCTGGGCATGCTCTAACTTTGATTAATGAACTGTTCTGCCCCAAATATTTCTTGGATGTCTGAATTACCATTTTCAATTGTGCTAACTCAAACAAACCAGCAATCAATTAACTAGAATTACAAAACTCTAGGCTAAACAAAGCCATCGTGGAGAAACTGGCTTTCAGCCCAGTATCTGCTGATGATGGGATATGAAACAGCCTATTGATTCTGCAGCTCTTGAATTATTGTACAAAAGTAAAAACAATGCTATTTGCCTTTTCAATAGGGAGAGAAAAAAAAATCCCATTTTATTCAGTACCTCCACTTAGAAAAAGCAAACTACATTACTGAGCCAATTTTTAGAAGGTTGTACAGAAATAAGTACTTCCAGCACATTACAAAAACTTCATCTTACAGTTATACAAACTCTAGAAGAAAGGCGAGAACACTAAATTTTAAATTAGATTTGTATGTCCACCTGTCAAAAATGCTGTGCAAACTTTTTGAGGTATTTTTATCTTTCATTGAGAATGCAATTTGAGAAGACAAAACAGCTCTTTCAAGTTTATGTGCTGGTGACTGTCAAGTTTATTGCTAATACTATGATATTTAGTGCTTTTCATCTGGTTTCAGATGACAGAACCCTAAAACGTAAGAAGATCTCAGCTTCTAGTATTCATGCTTTGGGGGAAAAGCTTGGAAACTTGAAACAAACATACACAAATGGCTTAAATAAGAGGACAAGCAAAAACAACTGAAAACATCGCTTTCCTAAACCTCTTCTTTTTAATTAATTCTCTGCTCTGGAGGAGCAGTTTCGTGGTTTTTCAATATGTGAGGGTTGCCAGTACAAAAAGCATGTGGTAATTGTAAAAGTAATAACCAGTCCAGCTGCATTCCCTGTGCAGAAACTGAGAGGGACAACAAGCCATAAATAGTGGTGTCACCGCCACTCTTTGACTCAGTTAAGGAGTATTATTATTCTAAACACAAAACAAACTATTGCTTGGGCTCCAACTGAAAGTTTCAAAGGCTCATAAATCTGCCAGGTCAAAGCAAATTTTCACTGGAATTTTGGAAGGGAACTTCTTTAGAGAAATATCCAGTGCTAATTTTAATTTCCTTTTACTACTGGTTTTAACAGCCTCGTCCAAACTCATTTACATTCAAATGTAAGAATACAAGTTTTCCTCTGATTCATCTCATTCTATGTATGCCTATAGCTCAGCACTAGTCTACCAGAGCAAACAAAAGCAGAACATCTACAGTGAGTATGTATTTTCCTTTAACCCAAAGCTGCTGAGAACTGTCTTTAGGCAGAGATTGATGTGATAATGCTGTTAATTAATTAATTAATGATGATATTAATTACTGATGGGCTTTAGGTAGAATACTGCTGCCTAAGCTGCTGTCTCCAGGGTCCCAGTCAAGGAAGGTACTTTGCCATCAGTGTAAAACTTTTTTAGGTTTGTTCAATAAAAAGTTTGAAAACTGCTGCCAATGAGGAGAGTTGCTGGCTCCAAACCACAAAGAGAAAGGTTTTGATTATTTTCTATTTTTTTAATAAAAAGGAAAAATCCTTCCATGAGAACTCAGCAGACATCTGAGGCAATTTTCAGAAAAGTCTGCTCAAAAGGAAGGATGTGTGTATGTGCTTGCTCTCTGACTGCCCTTTCAATAATAATTTTTTCCACCAGTTTTTCTGCTTCAGAGTATCTTCCCAGTTGGAGAGGCCAGCCTTCCTGAAAGGGAGAGTGGACAGGTCAGAAATTATAGCATTTTTCCTCCCTTTTCTTAAAAATTTTTTTCTTCTCGATCTATCCTCCTGCTATAACATTTAATTGTCCCCATGCATTGTATTCGACATAGAAAACCTGCTTTCAGCACAGTGATTTCTAGCCTTGGGATTTGTTGTTATAATATATGGCATTACATGTTTGCTAATATGCAAAAGAAACAGGATGAACAATATAAGATAAAATCTGAGGTCTCTTTCTTTCTAGGGATATTTATTCCATTTTCATGAAATTTGGCTCCAAGCACCAATGAATGCAGTGATAGAATAGATGTGATTAGTCCAAGATCCCCACAAAGAACTTAAAAAATGAGTGGCTAAAGAGTAAGTTGTAGAGTGAGAGAGATTGATCAAGATATTTTGTATTGTGAGAAAATTCTCTTTTTTCCCCACTTTTGCTCCAAAGAGGAATAACTGATCTAAACAAATATTTGGCTTAATTTTTTAATTTTTTAATTTTTTTAATTTTTTTTTGTGGAAGCATACAATAGGCCCATACCATACACTCAAGCCAGTCAAAACACATGGTCTTGGGCCTAAAGAAAGGCAACATAAAAGTGTGTGGGTTTTTTCAATTAAAAGAAAGAAGGTAGTAAAAAGGACTACTTTACATAGTTCAAGTGATTAGGGTAGAACAGAAGAACATTCTGCCTCTAACATGGAATTAAATAAAGGTATTTCTTTGCTTGTTAGCTACTGTCAAAAGGGATCTCATTCTGGGAAACATGCTGAAAGAGTTTTTCTTTGTATACCATGCATATCAGCTGCCTGGTAGACAAAGAAAAATTCTTTGTGACTCTTGTTTTTATACACAAAAGCAAATAACAGTGTCTGCATCTATAGGTATTGCTTTCCAGTGAGACAGTTTGATGTCATACCAGTCCACAAGAGTCAGAAAAATAATTGTACTATTGTTGGCCATAATAACATGTTGTGATTAAAAGAGATCTTCACCCTGCAGGTCAAAACCAAATATACATGGTTGTGAGCATGTTTTAGCTTTTTGCTTCTTTAATTTTGCTTCTCTGTTTTTCCCCAGGTTGATCCTGCACTTCTGGACTTCTTCCTCTACCAGAATATCTCTTAACCTTATTAACTTAGGCTCTTATTAAAGGGAGCTCTGTGCAGCAGTGTGCAACGCTGACGTGGTTGTCTTATGGAAAGCACAGCTGTGAGGATCTTCCTCCAGGAATGGCAAAACAGAGAGCTACTAACAATAAAAGCAAATTTAGGCTTCAGACACAAACGCTTCTTGCTTTTTTTTTTTTTAAGCCTTGATATTGTGCAAGCTATAGTGGGGTCTTGTAGGTGAAAAGAAATATGCAGCTGGAGGGTGTCAGAGCTTTTTCCATCAGTATCCTTGTCAATAAAACAGCCTGAAACTTTGTTTATAGTCTTGGCAGAGCCATCATAGGCTGAATTAGTCACAGCAGTGAAGCTATCTGCTCACCAGTAGGGAATCTTCATATTACAAACTTTTTGTATAAACCTCATGAGGTTTAATAGCAATTACTTTATACACTAGTAAAATCTATAGATTTTTACAGACTCTAGAGCTTGTTTTTACTCCTTCCAACACTTTGCAAAACTAAGGTGAGTTCCTCTGGCTCCTAGGCTCTTCTCTCTCAGTTTTCTCCGAGAGGCTGCTGCTAAATGCTCAGCATGCATGTATGAGTCTGGAGGCTTGGCTGGAAGGCAACAGAAGTCTGGGGCTCAGGAATATTGCTGCCTTTCACTGAATCTCTCAGTGAACTTCACAAAGTGACTGCTTCTTGTTTTGCCAGTAGTATGGTTATGATCCCATCAAATAATTGAGCAAGAATGCAATTCCATATAGTTTATGAATCCTTAGGAAGGTTGGTATTTTCAATCTGTTTCAAATCTGTGGACCCCCGTAAAGTGAATCTAAAGTCTACTGAAGCAAACTTTCCTTTCTCAGTTATCTTTACAGGTCTCCTAGTAGCAGACCACATGTTAAAGACCACTGATGTAGAAAAAGATACCTCCCTTCCAGCTGAAATTTAAGCTACCTTTACTCAAAGGTCCAGAACACTCTCAACATCACTTAGACTGTAAATTCCCTGTTATAGGGGCCTTTTATTTCTTTTTTACAAATGGTGCATTCAGTTCATTGGTCACTGTGCCTTGTGAGCATTATTGCAGTATAAATAAATGGCAGTTTTATCTGAGGGTCCTCAAAAATACCACTTTGTAAGAAAGTTTCTCATCACTGGATTTGGAATATTTGGAAATTATTACTCTTACATTTTCAGAAGCAGGATGTGTTTCGTGATGGTTGGTAGACTAGAGGTATGAGGTAAACATTGTCATAGCTGACTGAGTTTTTGTGGTTGCACCCTAAGTTGTACAGCTTTCATGAGAGAAGCCAAGACTGAAAGGAGACATGGGAGTTCATGGAGCACAATTACAGTTGTTTATTCAATTATTAGCCAGTCCTGAAATGACTCACAACACAGCTGCTTAGATTTACAGGCAGTTAACAGACTTAAGTGTTTGTTGGCTTTTTTGTTCAAAGTGATGCAGTGGGACACTGTCCCGGGACAGATGTACCACAGAGTTGAAGGCTTGAGGAAACAGAACAGACTTTTGTCTCTTTCTTACATCAGCTGCTTTGTCAATGGCTGTGAGAGAGATATTATTAAAGTGATTTTATCTGTCATATCTTGAGATAGCAGAGTAATCTAATAACAGTATTCAGTGAAACTTGGGCACTATTGTCTCTGAGACATTCAGAAAATTCTGGGATTCTCTGATCTGCTATTTCCAAATATTCCAATTTTGATGTCACTTTGGTAACTCTTGCATCTGTAATAATAATACAGTGTGTTGGCTGCTTGACTGGCGTTTTTTTTTCAAAACAGTGGTAATTGACATTCAGTCATGCCTCAATACTTTGGAACTGTTTTGGTTACATTTACATTCTAATTTCATACTTTTTATATAGAGAATTGCTTTGTGAACAGAGATAGAATAACCAGTAAGTACAGGCCATGTCATGTCAAATAAACAAGTATTTACAAAATGCTGCAACACATTGCCTTTTCTAAATGATATTGTTTCTGATTTTAATTTGGGGTCATTCTCCTGTACTAGACTTGCACATTAAAAAAAAGGAGTTAACAACACTGACCATAACACCTTAGGATTTTTGGGTTTTATTTTTTACTTTCTTTTTTCATTTTCTTCTATTTTTCTTCCTTATTTCATTAGTTCACTGAGATATCTCTTCTGCTCTTAATATCCTTTGTCTGAGGTTGAGGTATCATCTTTTCCCTCGCTTCTGTTTAAAGTATTTTGTATTTTTATACTGCTATGTAAAATGATTTAAAAAATCAAAAGCTTCTATCCCTACTGTAGGTAGCAGGATTTGTAAAAATTGTAGGAGATTCTCTGTCCTTTTGTCAATGACAGATCTTCATTTTAGGGCTTGCATCCTTCTTCTGGACAGGCACTGAGGTCAATGCAAGTTCCCATTTGGAGGTTAACAGCCTTCATTGTTACAAGCCCTGATAAAGCTTTAGACTTCCTTTTCCACTGCCCTCTCTGCACTCATGTAGATAGGTGCAGAATGAAACTACAGTGAGTTTGCTACATCTTTGCTCTGTCTTGATAGGATCTGAAATATCACCTTCCCTTTACAAGTCCACAGTGGCTGAGAGTGAGTTTTTGGGTGTTACTCAAACTTCCCGAGGGCTGTGATGAATTATGCCCACTGCCCATGATCTGGTTGGCTTTTCCCACTCACAGAATTTACTAAGAGAGAAGAAAACCTTTTGCTGTGGTAGTAGCTTAGGAGAGCACAGGATGCAGCTTTGATGAGGATTGGGATGGCTGAACAGTGGCCAAACAGTTATCTGGTAGGTAATTTGGCCTGCGTGTTGCATTAGACAGCGATACAGCAAAGGAGATTACAGTCCTCTTAGCTCTGTCTTGGAAATTTGCCCCTTGGGATCCTCTCTGATCCATGACCACAGAACTGCCCTTGCAATCTGCCTGCTCTGCAGTCCTCACTCTCTGATGTGCAGCAAACCAAACTAAATGCAAGGAAGAACCCAGGGCCAGTTGTGTTTGAGAAAAATACTCCAGGGACTAGGTGGTGATCTTGGAGAAGTTAGGGGCTGAATTTAGTTTATTGTGTAAAAAAAAAGTCATGTTCATTACTTATTACTCAGAGGGTAGTTTGAAACAATTAGCCTAATTATTGTGGAGCATTGTGCTTTAAAAGCTACAGCTGAAAGTAGGGAACCACAAGATTTTCATGCAAGTAGTAAAAGTTTTTCTAATAACCTAGATGAGTCAGAAGAAACCAGTGGTTATATGTTTGAAGGAGTTTCCTTGAAGCTGGAGTCCTGTAATCAGATGAGCTCATCTGCCATCTGAGCAACCTGTATTAGCAGTGTTGAAAAGTAACTCTTAGCTGCTGCTTAAAGCAAGTCTAGTATACTCCTTGTTGTGCTCTGAAGACCTTGGACTTGATGCTGCTTTTTTGTACATGTAGACTCACCACAAAGCATGCAGTAAGAAAAAAACCTCTTAAAGAGTGTGATTTTGAAGCCCCTAAATAAAACACACAAGATGCAGGGCTCCTTGTGAATAATCAACTTAAGCCAAAAAGGGGCAACTGAATTTTGAGTAACAAGCACCTCCTGTGTGCCCAGTAAGGCTGTTTGCTGTGCAAACAACTAAACAGAGAAGGGGAAGTGGCTGGAATCCTGCTCCAGCTTTATTTTGAGCTTTTGACTGTGCTGTCCAGAGAAAATGGGGTAAGCATCTTCCATCCTGGAGGGGTTGCAATGGTTCAGCCTTGACTAGTGGCTTTGTTATGAGGAGCATGGAACTAGTGGGCACTTTCTTCTAGAGCAAGACGGCTGAAGGCCAAAGTTTGAGATTAACAGCTCAGTTCCAGACTTATAACCTAAAATACTGCAAAGAAAATGTACTTGGGAAGAAGATGAGCCCTTTTACAACTGAAACATGTTTTTTGTTTGCAAGGGTGCAGATGCAAATGTTTTTAGGAATAACACAAAAGAAAAACTTTCTGGAGAAGAACAGATGGGAAATGTAGACTGCTATTATTTATTACAATAAAAAATGCATCATGGTGAAGGTTGTGCTTAAGACCCAAGACTTGTAAGGAATTTGAAACCTGAGTTGATAACACAATCACACTAGCTTTTGAATTTACCAGAAGCCTATTTCATGAAAACTGCAGCTGGTCTTTGTGCTTTTTTATGAAATACAGTTGCATTTGTGGAAGATCCAAGCAGTGCTGCTATGTGGATAAGCAAATCATCTCAAAGATGTTTACTTCTGCATGGAAATATTTCCAGACAAAGGAGGAAAACTGTCTCCGTAGAAAGATCAAGTTCAGTCAATTCCTTCTGTACAATATTTTGTTATTTTCTTATGTTGACAGTCTTCATATTTGTAACCGCTAAACTTCATGCTCCTACTCCCATTCTTTATGCAGACTATCTGTTTCCCAAGGCAAGTGGCATGCAAAGTCATCTTGTATTTAAAGTACTTCCACTTAAACTCTACAGTAAGATTGAGAGCAAGATATTTTTGAACTTTGTGATTAAATGTTTTAGCAGCTGTTACTGTAAAGACTTAAATATGCTTCCATTTTTATTTTTTTTTCCCACACAGGTATCTCATCACCTTGGAGGTAATGGAATACCTACAGGATACAGACATAAAATAAGTATGATAGCATTTTATTTGATATTAATGATTTTACTGGATCATATAATTACGGGAATGTTATGTACTCCTTGGCATTAGTGTACATGGAAGAGTGTGTTCTATGAAACAGCAGCACAGCTCTAAAAACCCCCTACACTCAATCATATTGCTTTGCAAAGCAAATGAGTGTACCTGTGCCTTCCAATTAAATTGTATTGTGGGTGGAATAATTAATTCGGACACAAGGCAAGGAGCACATTGCATATATTGTTGTTGCTGTTGTTAACAACTGTTGACTGGGGAGTGCCCAGGTTAATATTATATCTGTTTTTCCTGCTTTACACCCTTGTGCATGACATGGATGCAGCAGTTTTCTTCTACAGATCCTCCCCCTCACCAAACAATCAATTCTGGGATGTATCTTTATCTTTTAAGTGTGTGTGTGTGTGTGTTGGGGGTGGGGGGTGTCTTTATAAGAAGCAGTTTTCTATTATTGTAGGGACAGGCTTTTTTCCCTGCAGATTCTAACTCAGAACAGATAAACTTGTGCTTCTTCTCAACTGAATGCTGAAATTCATCATCAGTCAGCAAAACTGAAGTGACAGTGATTTCTGTACATTTAAAAGCATTGGTTAGAGTTTTGCTGAGTCACAGCCAGAATGAGGAAAACATTAGTACAGTGACTGGTGCAGTTCAGAGCTGGTGATGTAAAGAAATGCTGTGATGTTGGAGAACATATGTATATGTACAAACTTATTGGTAGACCAATTGATATAAGCAGAACTCCTAGAAGGAAAATAATGTTATGTTATAGATGCCCAAAATAATAAGCAAATCACTTTCAAATAGTACAGGAAGGGAAGTCCTGGCCACCATTGTGAAAGACACCAACTCATTAGTGGCACAATTTTCTGACTGCCAGAGCAGCAGGAGGGATAGAGAAAAGCCAGTAGAAGCTGGATCTCATCTTATGTATGGGGGAAGGCAGAGATAGCCTGTGGTGTGAGAGTATGAGAGATGCTGTGAGAGTGAATAGAAAAAGATGTGTGTCAAAAAAGGTGGAGCTGGGGGCAACAGAGACTTGCTTCTTGCCTTCAACGTGCACAGGAGTGCTGCTGAGGGTGACTGACAACAGCTGGTGCTCACCCCTGTGCCACTGACCTGGTGCCCAGGCAAAACCCAGGAGAAAGGTTTGCCTGCCTGCAGCTTCCTTGTCAGTCATGCCCTATTACCAGTAGTCAGGTGAATTACCTTTGAAGACAAGAGCTCCCACAATTTGTCCATGTATCTAATTTCTCCAAAAACGGTGGTTCTTCAGATACACTATTTTGTGTTACAGTGTTGTAAAGCTTGATCTTTAAACCTCTCTCACTCTTTCTGTAACAAAGATCCTACATTATCAGTCAGTCGCCTTAAAACTCAGGGTATTTTGTCACTCCACTGTACTGTTATTTTTAGCACAAGCAAACAGAAACCAGACAGACTCATGATCAGTCCTTTGGGGAAACGGAGGTAGAAGGATGAAGAGAGAGGAAGAGACTTCTCCTCTTGAAGATTTTTCCTGTTAGTCACAGCACTGAGGAAAAACAAACTCCATATGGAACAGATCATGTAAGGCCTTTAAAACATATTTGGAGAGACTGTACAGTTTCTTAAAGGAACTTGGAATAGTCTGTGGTTTGGGGGTTTTTCTGTATTTCCCATTTGGGGACTTGTGTGCCTTTTCATTTGTTTTAATCTGGACTGAGTTAAATGCATCAAGCAGTAGTTTGTTTTATTGCCATCTTTCAAAGATTTTTTCATAAAGGAAAAACATTCTCTGATTCCCCAAATGAGAAAGAGTTACAAATGCTTCTCTCCCTGTAGTTTCATCAGAAATGTTTTGCTGTTTTGTTTTTTTTTTTCTTTTTCTTTTTGCTTTTTTTTGTTGTTTGGTTTTTCACCTTTTTTTTTTTTTCTATTGACTTGCAAATGAAGGCTAACTTTTTGTACCCAGCACAAGGCCAGAGTGTAGTGTACTGAGGCAAGGATGTGTGCTCGGCTGGATGCTGAATTCAGATATGGAGTAGCTATGCAGTACAGGAGATCACAATCAGTGGGCTGATTTTAGTGGAGCTACAAAACCTCATCTGAAATTGTCTTTTTCCCACTTGTTCTTCTGTCAAAGCAACTTTGTAGAATACCATTCCAGAGTATTAACTGTGGAGTCCAGCCTCCTTTGATCTGCCTTTCCTGCCTCATAGGACAGTGATGGCTCACAGGGAAATAGGAGTGGAGTGAGATTTACTCCTTGGTGATAAGGTTCCTCACCCAGAGGGTGTTAGGGCACTGGAACAGATTCCCCAGGGAAGTGCTCACATCACCATCCTGACAGAGTTCAAGGAGCATTTGGACAATGCTCTCAGGCACAGGATGGGATTCCTGGGACTGTGCTCTACAGGACCAGCACTAGGACTTTATGATCCTTGAGAGTCCCTTCCAACTCACAATATTCTTTGATTGTATGATAACTATGCTGTAATTCTGCAATGTCAATAAATGTCATGTGCAAGAATAGCTGTCATTAAAACATTTGAGGTAATTTTTTTTTCTTGAAAATGTAATATAGTCCCACTTATTAAACATAAACTTTTGTTTTAAAATGTGGCCAAATGAATTAATAAATGTGGTAATCTTTTAAAATTCAGCACTGGTCTGAAGACTATTTTGTGTGCATGTTGGGGAAGAGCTCTGGGTTTCTGAATCAGTGACAGAGAAACAGACTCTGACCAAGGTGTTTTGGGGTTTGTTTTTTTTTAGTGTTCCTGTGAGAACAGGCAAGATTAAGGCAAACACTGAAACTTCCTGCTTTTCTGAATTACTGCTGTAATTTCTTGTTTCGACATCTGTAAAGTATGAGCTGTTCTAACCTCCCAATTTTCCTTGCATTCCCCATGCTTTATATTAGCATGAGTGGACGGAGAACCTGTTGTAGAACAAAAACAATACAGCTTTACTAAATGTGAAATTCGGAAGGAGGTTTTACAGAAAACCAAGAATTTTGTTAGAGAGCGGAGGAATAAGGAGCACCTAACAGGTATGAAGAATTCAGGCTTTATTTAAACCGTTTTTTCTCTTTTGCGTATGTCTTTTTAATTTATTAATTTTAAATGCTGTGTAAGTTTAAGTTCACCTTTCCAAAGAAGATGACCCAGAAGCCTGCAACGAAGCAGGTGGAGTCTCTATCTATAACCTCTTGGAATTTGCTTTTTACGCGTCTGTGTTTCGTCGTGGACTTGCTCCCTTCGCATTTTGTCAATTTGGCAACTCATTTTACAGAAGCTCTCTCAGACCTGTGAATTGAATTTCATACCTGTGGTGGTGGAGAGGAGCCCGTGGGCAGCGAGGCGAGGCGGGGATGGGGCTTGCAGCCGGGCGGAGCGGCTGTGACCTGACACACGGGGAGTGCAGGACAGCCCAGCGCTTCTCCCTGCGTGAAAGCAGTAGCGGATTTTTTCCCCCCCTTTCATTTTTTTTTTGTTTTTTCATCCCCCATTCCCTTTTCCTCCCTTCTTCCCGGGGCTGTATTCCGACTGCTCTCTTTGGCTCCATTCCAGAGACAAATCCGAATGGTTAATCTCTCTTCCCCCCCTTTTCCCAGCCTCGGGGGCTGGGGGCGGCGGAGTAGGGAGGGGAAGGAGAGCAAAGCAAGCCCCAGCCCAGAGCCGGGCCAGGCCGCCCCGGGGAGGGGCTGAGGCAGCGGCTGGGCTGCAGGAGCTGCATGGAGGAGGGGAGTTTCACAGACTCCTCTGCCCGGCCGGGAGGAGGAGGAAGTTTGGAGATTAAGCCGCTGCCCGGAGCTGGAGCGCACGGAGTGAGCCGGGGCGCGGCCGCGGGCGCTGTGAGGGGGACACCCGGCCGGCGCCGCTGAATGGGCTGCGCAGCGGGGTGACCTCCCGCACTCGGGCCCGCACCCCTGCGCCGGCTTCTCAGCGGGAGGAGGAGCGCTGGGCGAGGGCAGAAGACAGCGAGAGGCTGCCGGTGAGCGCTGCCGGGGGCTTTGTTCGGCGGGGCGCGCCGGGGAGGGGGCGGCGGCTCCCGGACCGGCTCGGCTCGGGGCGGGCGGGGACGCAGCCGGTGTCCCGCAGCCCCGAAAGCGCGGCGGGGGCTCGGCAGGGCAGCGGCGGGCGGTGAACGCTGCCTTTGTGCGCGCCCGCCGCTGCCCGCCCGAGGCACCGGGCTCCCAGCGCGGCCGCCGCAGCGCTTTGTGCTCCGCCGGAGCCCGGGGCAGCCCGGCCGAGCGAGCTGCACCCGCTCAGCCCCAGCCCGGGGGTTTCGTCCGGTTTCTGCGGCGAGAGAGGAGGTACTTCTTTTAAAATATGATGGAATTCCATGGGGCCTCAGTTTTTATGGGGATGCTTTAGCAAATCCCCAAAACTCATCACCTAATTATTTTTTTATGTTTTGAAGTTAATGAGATTGTGATAAGTATGGCCTAAAGAGGTTTAAAAATATGATTGATCTATTGTTAAGTAGTAGGAGCTTTGATTCTGTGGAGAGGCAGTGGGGCAGAGCTGCCTTATAGGACCCTGAACGCATTTCCCCATATTCTGCACTCCCTGCTTTGCAGGTCGTGTGTCCCGGTTCCTCTTGCTGAAGGGAAAGCCCTTCAGATCTCATCCTTCAGTTAGCACTGACAGACCTGAGACACTCGTTTCCTTCTTTTTTCACAAACCACACTGCTCCAAGTGTGAGGGAAACGGACCTGAAACAGACGAACGTTCAGCGGGTTTCCAATGCGATCTCTCTTTTTAGTTGGCTTTTTTCCTCCTTTGCTTATTAATTGGCAGACACAGAAAGAGCTGTGGCCTTGCTTTTTTCTATTTAAAGTCTGCTGGTACTTCATCAGTTTAATAATTGTGCCTAGAGAACCTGATGACTTATAGGTGTTTTGAAAGCTGTGTAATAAGAGCCTACTAATAGTAATCTTTTTGCTACTGTTTCATTCTTGGAGGGAGCAGTCTTTGCTGCTGGAGAGTTGCGGTTCAAATTTCCACAAGCGTTTGTTGCCCGTGCCTCTAGCTAAATTTATAAAGGAATCCTGTTAGCTTGTGTGAAGCTAAATCTGGCTGTAGCAAATCCTGGCTGTACAATTCACTGTGGTTGGCAATGCACAATATATAGCTTCCTTAATATTTATTTTTAGGCTTTTTTTCCCCCCCTGGTGTGTGTGGGGCACGTAGTTGTCATAATTTTGGGAACTCTTCACCAGTGTGTGTGTGGGTGCTTTGGGATGAAAACATAAGAGTTATGCTAAGGTTAGGAAATGTATTAATAGAGTTCTTGTCTTGAAAATATGAGAAGGCAGTTTGAGATTGGCCCCTTAATGAATATTGGTATTGTTCTCGGGTCCATGCAGATGCTTAGCTATTAAACTTGGACTCTACTTCTGTTCTGTGTTCTCAGTTGGTAAACTAGAAATGGTGCAAAAGATTCTGATAAAGGGTTCAGTTTTAAACGTGTTCATTTACGGGAATGCCTGCTGTCTCTCACAGACCTAGAGAGCCCTAAGCAAACAACGTCGACCTGTGGCCACACAACTGAGTGCATCTCTGCAAAGGCATGCTATGATTCTAACATTAGGTGTTAAGGTGTCATTTTTCTTATTGTTTTACTTTTGATTTTCAAAAAAAAAAAAAAAGAGAGAAAGGAAAAAAAAATAGGCGTGTAGCCAAATAATTTTGTAATTTATAGTCTTACTTGATAATATCTTGCAAAGACAGCACTGACTTGGTTTTTAAGTGGAAATCTTCAAGTAGCAAACCTAGTGTGTTGGCAGCTCTCATAATTTCAGGACATCTGCTAATGTGTTCTTCCTTGGGCAGGATGTGAGACTACAAATTAACTGTCCAGAGGTGTACTTTGAGACTAAAGTGTTTGGTTGTGAGGCCATAGAAAAAGGTAGAAAAGGTTTGGCGTGAACTAACTGAACACTTGTTACCTTCCTGCGTGGAGGTGGGGTGTTTTTGTCTAGCTAGGTTTTTTTATGGGGTTGTGTTTTGGGTTTCTTTATAGTTTTGTTTAGTTATTTTATTTTCAACCTTTGTTGTGACCTAAAACATTAAAGCTAGAAGGGAAGTGAAAATATCTGCCTACTTTTCTAATAAGTGGCAAGTAGTGAGTTTGTACTTTTTGCTACGTTATTTGTGTGGGTTGCTATGTTTGAACCTTTCACTGACACAGTCTTTCATGTGGCACCGGTGATAGTATTTTTGTGAAGTCATTTAGAGCAGTATGCATGTTTGAAAGCCTCCTTGTGTGCATTTATTTGGATTGGATTGTTGTATACCTGTTGTCCTCTGCCTTTCATATGCTTGTGATTTCTTGGCTCCCAGTCAGGAAAGGCTTTTTGAAGCCCTGCTAACCCTGCTAC
Organism: Parus major; assembly: GCF_001522545.3. Taxonomy (NCBI): domain Eukaryota; kingdom Metazoa; phylum Chordata; class Aves; order Passeriformes; family Paridae; genus Parus; species Parus major. The sequence continues at coordinate 56,168,000 of NC_031770.1, read as the reverse complement.
ACATTGGGCTGTAACAACTGACAAAGGCATTTACTTGAAGTAGTGCTTTATTGTCTTTGAATGCAAACTCAGCAGTGCAAAGCTGGTCTATTTCTCTAACCACAGAACACTATCAGAACTGTAATTTGACATTGGCTTCTGTCACTTTTTCTTGCTTGGTGGTAGCATCCACCCATATAACTTTTTGGTGAGTATTTTTGAGATCAACCCAAAAATGAGAAATCAAGAACACAGTTACAAAATCTGCTGTTAGTAATTTTGAAGTGTAGATCCACAGATTAGCCTGAGATACTGCTATTGAAAAAAAGTTTCTCTAAGAGATGTCATCTCTAAAATTGTCACTAAAAAAGGCCAATCCTAAACCAAAGCAATCTTAGGGAAGGATACTACAGAATGGATGGAACTTTTTTATCTCTCTTTTTTTTCTTTTTTCTTTTAAGAAGTCCAAAATAACAGTATTTGAACAGATACTTAGCACATTTGTTAAAGTATGCCAAAGACCCATTCAACTGTTGATTTTTATTTATTTATTCATTTTCTTCGTGCTTCTTCATTGCCATTCCAGCAATTGCTGGGCACCACTGAATTTCAACCAGCCAAGCCAGAGCTGCAGCTCTTGTTCTTGGGGGCATGGGGTTATGAGGAAGAGGGACCACGTTTCTGGGTGGCAGCATGGCCCTGTCATGTACCCCAGCTCCATAGGGTCAGATGTGCTGGATCAGGAGATAATGGGAACATCCAAGCTGATGAATGGCATTGCCGTTTGCAAGCTCCATTTAAAAGCGTTTCTCAGGTTAGACGTGTATAAAGCTGTGTCAGTTGTAAATTAGAACAAAGGAATTAATCTGATGTGCATTCCCTTTTGCATTCAGTTGTGTTGAGAAGGAAGGTTGCTGTGTTAAGGAAACATGTTTTATTGACACGTTAAATGAGTTATGGCTTTAAGTTACTTCGCCATAAATTTCTTCTTAATCGCCAAATATAGTGCACAGATATTTAGCTAGAATACAACAGAAGATAGAATAATGAAATATGAAAAAATGCAATTTAATAATGTAATGTCAACTGAAGACATTTGGAGAGATGGTGATCCTCTTATAATAAGCTGGATTTTTTTTTATTGAGGACAGTGAGGATGTCTTACCACTACTTACTCTAAACGACATTCTGCTTCTGTAGAGTTAAGAGGGGGAGGTGGGGGAAAAGAATTTTTGCAGCCCTCAGCAAAGTATGGAGTGACTGAAGGGCTTGCAGAACTGTTGCTGAATGGTTAATTTTGAGAACCTGCATTAATGTTACTGCACATAAAAAGTTTTGGCTAATAGGACTGTCAAAAAAGAGAAAAAAAATGGAAAAAAGTGTTATTCTTGTAAACTTAAAATGCAAGAGATGTGGAGCCTAGCTTTCGCCTCACTTTAGAAAAGCCTCACACCACACAGTGAGTGGTGGAACCACAAAGCTGGCCTGGGAACAGGAATAAAGGGAATGAAAAGTAAAGTTAATCTTAGTGCACTGGCAATACTTAAAATTGTAAGTACAGGAGTCTTTTATATACATGGCTAATACAAGAGATGAATGTGAACAGATTGAATAATAATTAAAATATCAGTATGGCATGCTTGTATTCATTAATTTTCAAAAAAGGTGTGACAGACTATCTCTTAGTGTTTAAAGTTTCTCAAATCACTTTAAGGATATAAACTTTTTTTTTTTTCTTTAGTTATGGTTGTTATGTTAAATAAGTTAGTCTACCCTGATTCACCAAAAGTTGAGTTTATATGAACTTGGCATGAAATAGGTTTAACCATGAGCTTGATTACAGTACAGGAAATAGAATACAGGAAAAGAAACAGGCCTAGTCAGGGAGGACTGGGGAAGGAAATAGAGGGAAAAGCTACTTATACTTATCAAGGAAGCCTGGAAGAAGCAGTTGTCTAAGCCATATTACAAACTGTTAAACCCACTGTCATCTGTTCACTGGGGTGCCTTCTGAAGTACCTGTGTGTGGGGATGGTCACTACCTGTGTTTTTACTAATCAAAGTGCATAGCATGGCTGTGAAAATACAAAGCAAGGTGGCAGTTTGAAAATTTATCTGATAGAGTCCTTTCCCTTCCCTTCCCTTCCCTTCCCTTCCCTTCCCTTCCC